>NC_057810.1:518338637-518339456 GCF_018294505.1 Triticum aestivum
GCTGTAACCTCAAACGGGGCGTTGACCATCTTAGTAGTGGCCGTGAGCGTATCTGGGGTCGGCTCGCTGGCTGCCTCCATCTTCTTGGAGCTCTCTGTCTCGTGGGGATCAGCCTCCCGCGTCTGCTCCAATATCGGCAGATCTTTGCATGGTTCTCCTTGGTCCATCATGAAACTGACGAATGCTAGGAAACCACTGAAAGGAAAACACAATCGCAATGACAATGAAACAAAAAAGAGAGTGAGGATCGGTTACTGCTTTGCAAAAATTCTTTTTTCTCCGAACGAAAATATACCAACATCATGGATCCGCTTACCTTCCCTTCGTTGGGGGAGAAGAATAGTGTCAGATGCGAGTGTTGCCTTTCTTGAAGACAGTGAGGGAGAAGGGGATTCAGCGAAGAGTGAAATGATGGTTGCTTGGTCCGTCAAACTTAGACTGCAGGGAGGTGGGGTTTTGTGATACGAGGGCTCGTTACTGCCGCGCTACGACCGGGGTGACTCTCCGCCTGCATACTACCTTCTAATTTGGTGGATGGCATTTGGGCCCACGCGCTGCATGGCCCGCATGTCAGTGAACAAAAGTATAATGACATTCAGTAGAGCAAGACGTTTCAATGACCTAGGAGGAGCCAGAAGCGGTAGAGTGTCTCCACTGTACTAGTAGTAATTGTTTTTCTGGGTAGTTGTAGAGTGTCTCCACTGTACTAGTAGTAATTGTTTCTCTGGGCCCAAGACAAAACAGCCCCTCCACACTAGTAAATAGTAAAAATCAATTAAAAAGCCCATATATTTACTGAATGAGAGGCGCTACCCACAC
>NC_057810.1:518339652-518372161 GCF_018294505.1 Triticum aestivum
CAGCTCGCTCCACTCATACCCCAAAATTCCTCACCTCACTCCTATAGAAAATCCCAGCTCCCCTTCTTCCTCACTCCTACAGAAAACCCCCAGCTCCCCTTCTCTTCACTCACACTACAACTAGGCTCGTCATTCGATACTCTGCTCAAATCCGTGAGCGCAACGCGATGCCCTCGAGGAAAATGGAGTCGGCTGACCCCAGCACCAAGAAGATGAGGCTCCCACCAGCAGCGACGCCTATTGTAGATCCCGCACCCGACAGCGCGGGGAGAAGTGGCGACCCCGCCCCCACCGGATCCCAGGAACCCGTAGAATCTCGGGTGGACCGCATCAGCAATCTCCCGGACGCCGTCCTTGGGGAGATCATCTCGCTTCTCCCCACCAATGATTGCTGCCGCACCCAAGTCCTCTCAATTCGGTGGCGCCCTCTATGGCGCGCCGTGCCCCTTAATCTCGACTGTCGTCGGCTGTCTCTCTTCAATGATTTTGAAATCACCAGAGCCATCATCTCCTCCCGCCAGGGCTTCATTCAAAGCCTCTGCATCCCGTCATGCTACCTGAGCAAGCATGCCATGCCCTACACGGTGGACGCCTGGCTGAAATCCCCTGAATTCACAGAACTACACCGGCTTGAGTTCTACTATTCCCTTGGAAATCACATACCACATACCGAATGCCATGAACTTGTGCCCTCAGCACCGATGTGCATCTTGCGGTTTTCCTCCTCTCTCCACACTGCCACCTTTGCGTTGTGCTACCTACCAGACAATCTGGTACTAAACTTTCGACTTCCATTTCTCAAGAAACTTTCACTTGTGCGGGTTCGTATATCGGAGGCCTCATTGCACAACATCATCCACTCTAGTTGCCCTGCGCTAGAGTGCTTGGTGCTTGTTTTCACAGTTAGAATTGGTTGTCTCCAAATAAAGTCGCCTAACCTTGTAAGAATTGGAATTTCTTTTGACGGAAGGCAGCTCATCATCCAAGATGCCCCTTCACTTCAAAGGTTGATCCTTGATTCTAGTTATTCACCGTTGCAAATAACCGTCCTCTCTGCGCCTAAACTGGAGACCTTGGGTGTAATACATGATCTCTGTGCTCATTTCAATATGGTGTTTGGATCCACAGTTCTTCAGGTACTTTATATTATCATCTACACTTGTAACCATAAGCTGCATTTTAAATTTCTGTGCATAATTTATATATCATCTTGGAGTACACATTTTGTACTAATATTATGTTCTATGCTCAATGAAGAGTTTCTCCATGGATGGCCTATCAATGGTGCTGGATTCTGTCAAGATCTTTTATATCCAAATGAATAGTTTTGATTTGAACAAGATTATTGGCTTGCTGCAATGCTTTCCATGTCTGGAGAAGTTGTATATAAAGGTGATAATTTCACGCACATTGGAAGCCCGCATATAGTGTACTAGAATTAACCTTTCAGCTGTTGCACTTTCGACAATCTTCTTTTAGACCTTAACTGTTTTCAATCTTCATGTCTATTTAGGCAACAGGACGGGGTAAGAAAGTTATAACCAATCGGTGGATTCGTAAGCATCGGGATTTTCTCACTTCTCATGAGATTCGATTGAAGACAATAACGCTAGAACGATATGTAGCCAACCATGCAAACACAAGATTTGTCACATTCTTCCTGCTGAATGCGAGGTTACTATTGTCCATCAGGCTTAAGTTTATCAGTAGCATGGTTTTGAAGGATGGGTATGTCGAAGAGCAAAAAAAGGAGTTTCAGGTGGGCAAAAGAGCTTCTGAACATGTTGGGCTTCTATTTACAACATATTGTGGTCATAATCCAGTAAATTTTATGACCCAGGATGTTCATTCTATGGACCTGACTGATCCATTTGACTGTGACTGCCGAAAACAGTGTTGGAGTTAGATGTTGTTGCCTTTTCAATCTGGTTTTTTTTGTAAACCTGGTGAACAATTAACCCTCGTGCTTTTGTACAGTTTGTAAGCTGGAGTTAGATGTTCCTGCCCTTTTCAACTCGGCTGTGACTATCATATTTTCTTTGAAACAAGGCAAATGGCTTGCCATTCGTTTAATTTAGAGTGAAATATTGTAACAAATCCCAACCAAGGGAAATAACATCACTCTCGCCGGCTGCTTGAGCTCACTGTGCATTACAGAAGCCAAGTGATTAGCCCCCACCACCCACAAACTTATT
Source organism: Triticum aestivum (assembly GCF_018294505.1). Classification (NCBI taxonomy): domain Eukaryota; kingdom Viridiplantae; phylum Streptophyta; class Magnoliopsida; order Poales; family Poaceae; genus Triticum; species Triticum aestivum. The sequence goes on from NC_057810.1 coordinate 518,341,848, forward strand.
TCGAACTAGTGCATCAAATGGGCTGTAAATTTTCATAGGAAAGGCTGCATGACCGTGACAGATTTGGATTCTGACATTTGGGACCCGCAAGGAAATAGCCTATCCAAGGTGGTGGCGACTTACTAGCCAGTCAACAAATGATTCTGCCTACCAGCCATTGGATTGACATCCAACATCTGTCGTGTATCTTCTATCTCTAGTCTTCTTCTTCCTCCAGCCACCCAAACCAAACCACCCCGTCGGCTCCGCCTACTCCTACCTCCCATGGCTGGCTGCGCCTCGGCCGCCCTACCATACGTACCCTCCAATGTTGTTCAGTCCCTCCCTCTATTCCCCCACACGTCCTGTTATTCTCCGGCAACGTCAGCCCCAACACGCACCCGTGCCCGAACCAGTCAACCCTCGTACTCCCCTCCGCATGCGACTGGACCGACGCATCTTCCACCGCTCCTGTTCGTTCCGTCCGAGGCCTCGCCGTCGTCCTCCGCCTTGCGGCCTTGGTTCGCTCACCATCCGCGGTGCGCCGCCTTCTTGCATTGTCAACATCGTCAACAACCGAGAGGAACAAGGAGATGACTGTACATGGAGAGGATGACAGTAGGGACCCACCAGCGTCATGGCAGTACGCAAGCAAGTGCCTCTATATTACAAGCCCAAAAATATGGTTCCTCCTAATGGATGGACATCTGGGGCTCACGCCATTGTCAACATAGTCAATAAACGAGAGAATTACACTACGAGCGGCTGACACCAGGGACCCAGCAAGTCGCGTAGTTTTTTTTGAGGAACAAGCAGTTGTTATTTATACTACTTTTAGCGACGGATCAGGGTAACAATGGGGCTGTGCGGGGGCTGTGGCCCATCTAGCCAGGGTTTTATTTATGTTTACCACATCATGAGCCCAGTTGTGTTTTTTTCTTGCTCAACATGGCTAGCCCAGTTCTATTTTTTTAAGAAATACCCAAACAAGGCCTACTTGCATTATCGGACCTGCTGGGCTGCAAATCTTTCAAGACGATGAGAGTTTCATTCGGTTTGCCCAGAAATGGGCTGTACATTTTTAAAACACATCAAACCGGGAGTTAGTTTCAATTTTTTTTATTACAAGATCTTAAATTCCATTGATTTTTATGCGTGGACAATTATTTCGATTTTATATTTATATAAATTATTTTTCAAAATAGTTTGAATGTGTATCGACATTTTTGGATTAAAAAAGTTGACCACACCGAAATATGCAAAATTTCGTATACTTTTTAATCGTTGCCACAATATGGGGTGTAATGCTAACAAAAATAAGATGGGCTCCAAAAAAATTCTTAAGAATTAGCAAATGGGTTGTACATTATTAGAAATGATGGCAGATGGGTTGTATGCTACTTTCCACATATTTGCGGCTGACTTGTGCGCCTACTACAGGTTGACGCGTATGCTTTCATAAAAAAAGTTTGACGCACACTCAACGCCCTGTCAACTTATAGTCAACATACGAGAGCAGTGATTGTTGGATGTCCATCCAACAACTATCGTGCTTCTTCAATCTCTTCTCTTCATGCTCCAGCCGGTGAAACAAGCGCCGGCGGGACTGCCTGCTCCCTCCTCCCGCGGCCGGCTATGCTGCCGTGCAGGCCTCACGGCCCCATCGTACTCCCATTGCTGGCCTAGCCATCCCTCTACTCACCCACACATGCTGTTATTCTCCGGCGACGGCAAACGAACCAGTAAACCCTCGTACTCCTCCATGTGGGAAACAATTGCCGAGTATTCCCTGGCTCTGTGTCGCTACCTTCCTAGGCCTCACCGTCGTCCACCGCCCTGGTGCTATCGGCGCGGCCTGGTGAACATGGTCAATGAACGACATCCATCAGAAGTGGACTATACGTGGAGAGGCTGACAGCTGGGTCCATGGCTGCATGCAAGGAAATGCCTCCTTATTACGTGGAAAATAATGATTCCTCCACCTGGCAGCTAGGACCCACAGGAAGGGCCTCTGTATTTCACAAAAAAATGTTCCCCCCGTTGTCAGCTCGGACCCACCGGAAGTGCCTCCTTATTACGCACAAAAAATGAATACTCCCCCGGCTAGCTGGGACGCACCTTGGTGGGAGGCTGACTTATGGGCCTACTAAGTTGACGGGGACGAAGGGCTTTGTCAACTTAGTCAATATGAACGATTCTAGCTCCAGTGACCGTACGATGTCCATCCAACGGCCGTAGTGCTTCTTCAACCTCTAGTCTTCTTGCTCCAGCCGCCCAAAGCAGCGCCGGTCGTGCCGCATGCTCCTGCCTCCCGTGGACGGCTGTGCTGCCGCAGAGGCCTCACCGCCCCCTACTATTCCCACCACTGGCCAGGCCCTGCAGCGACGGTAGCCTCACACCGCAGCCGAACCAGTGAACCCTCGTACTGCTCTCCGCGCAGGCTTCCACTGCCGCGTCTTCCCCGGCTCCGTGTCGTCCCCTTCCTAGGCCTCGCTGTCGTCCACCGCCATGCTGCTCTCCGTGCGGCATGGTCAACGTGGTCAAGGAACAACTTCCATCGGAAGAGTACTGTACGTGGAGAGGCTGACAGCTGGGTCCATGGCCACAGCCCAGTTTTTTTGTGATTTGCCAAGTAATTCGCTTTATCAGGCATGTTGGGCTGCAAATCTTTCAAGATGAGGAGAGCTTTCATTCGGCTAGCCGAGAAAATGGCCTATCAGTAATGAGAAATGGGATGTACATTTTTAAAACACATCAAACCGGCAATTAGTTTCAAATATCTTTTTTTCATTTCGAGATTTTAAATTACATTAATTTTTATGTGTGGAGAATTTGTTGGATTTTATATTGATATACATTTATTTTTAAAATCAGTTTGAATGTGAGTCGAAATTTCGGGATTAAAAACAGTTCGGACCGCACCGAAATATGCAAAATTTCGTATAATTTTTTAACCGTGGCCACAATATGGGCTGTAATGCTAACAAAAAGAATATGGGCTCCAAAAAAAACCTTAAGAATTAGCAAATGGGTTGTAAGTTATTAGAAATAATGGCAGATGGGTTGTATGCTGTTTTCCACAGATTTGAGGCTTTCCTATAAAAAAGGTTGACGCACAAGCAGTGACTGTTGGATGTCCATCCAACGGCCGTCGTGCTTCTTCATTCTCTACTCTTCCTGCTCCAGCCACTCAAACAAGCGCCGACGGGACTACCTGCTCCCTCCTCCCCGCGGCCGGCTGTGCTGCCGTGCAGGCCTCACCACCCCACCGTACTCCCATCGCTGGCCTATCCATCCCTCTACTCACCCACACCTGCTGTTATTCTCCGGCGACGGCAGACGAACCAGTAAACCCTCGTACAGTCGTACTCCCCTCCGCGTGGGAAACAACTGCCGAGTCTTCCCTGCCTCCGTGTTGTTCCCTTCCTAGGACTCACTGTGGTCCACCACCCTAGTGCTCTCGGTGCGGCCTGGTCAACGTGGTCAACGACTGACATGCATCTGAAGTGGACTATACGTGGAGAGGCCGACAGCTGGGTCCACGGCCGGACACAAGGAAATGCCTCCTTATTACGCGCAAGATAATGATTCCTCCACCTGACATCAGGGACCCACAAAAAGGGCCTCTGTATTTCATGAAAAAAAACGTTACCGCCGCTGACATCTCGGACCCACTAGCTATATCTTCGCATGCAAGGAAGTGCCTCCTTATTATGCACAAAAAAATGAATACTCCCCCTGTTAGCTGGGACCCAGTATAGTGGCAGGCTGACTTGTGGGCCTACTAAGTTGACGGGGACGGAGGGCTTTGTCAACTTAGTCAATATGCACGATTCTAGCTCCAGTGACCGTACGATGTCCATCCAACGGCCGTAGTGCTTCTTCAACCTCTGGTCTTCTTGCTCCAGCTGCCCAAACCAGCGCCGGTCGTGCCTCGTGCTCCTGCCTCCCATGGCCGGCTGCGATGCGGCGGAGGCCTCACCGCCCCCTACTACTCCCACTGCTGGCTAGGCCATCCCTCTGCTCACCCACACCTCTGGTTATTCTGCGGTGACGGCAGCCTCACACCGCAGCGAACCAGTGAACCCTCGTACTCATGTACGCCTAGGCATCCACTGCCGCGTCTTCCCTGGCTCCACGTCGTCCCCTTCCTAGGCCTCGCCGTCGTCCACCATCCTGGTGGTCTCGGCGCGGCGTGGTCAACGTGTTCAAGGAACGACTTCCATCGGATGTGGACTGTACGTGGAGAGGCTGACAGCTGGGTCCATGGCCGCAGCAAGGAAGTGCCTCCTTATTACGCGCAAAATAATTATTCCTCCACCTGACAGCGGGGACCCACCAGACGGGCCACCGTATGTCGCGAAAAAAAGTTTCCCCCTGACTGCTGGGACCCACCAGCTACATCTTCGCACGCAAGGAAGTGCGTGCGGGCAAAAAAATGATTCTCCCCTTGACTACTGGGACCCACCAGCTACATCTTCGCACGCAAGGAAGTGCCTCACACTCGGGAGCCACCTGGTCGAAGCGTACGTAGTGTTGTCATTCTGGTCGCGAACGTGTATGTACATATATACTGGTCGATGTAGAGGCGCGCACGTGTCGATGTAGAGGCGCGCACGTGTCATAGTAGAGGCGCGTATGTGTTGTAGTAGAGGCACGCACGTAGCATGTACACGTACGTACATCGGCTAGTGTGCAAGAAAGAAAATACGGCCACGTATGTGTACATACGGGCAGGGTCTCGAACGCCTACTCGCGCATACGTATGGCCAGGGCTCATGTACATGGCTGGGTCGGAACGGAGAAACAACGTTGTCATCGTGTTCATGGGGAGGCAACGGAATGCGTCGTGTTCATGGGGAGGCAATGGAATGCGTCATGTTCATCAGGAGGCAACGGAACGCGTGGGAGCCAACCGGCTGGGTCGGAATGGAATGCGTGGTCGTGTTCATCGGGAGGGCTTGGACGGAACATGCAATGTAAACGAGGCCTGGCGTACTGCACAATGGAGGAAACGGCCTTGTGTTCGACCGACCATGTTCGAAATGGGATCCTGTTCATCGGGAGGGGTCTGGCGTACCGCAAAACGGAGGAAATGGACCTCCTACGGTCGAAACGGGGGTCTTGTTGATCGGGAGGGGTGTGGCGTACCGCAAAACGGACGAAACGGACCTCCTACGGTCGAAACGGGGGTCATGTTGATCGGGAGGGGTGTGGTGTACCGCAAAACAGAGGAAACGGACCTCCTATGGTCGAAACGGGGGTCCTGTTGATCGGGAGGGGTGTGGCGTACCGCAAAACGGACGAAACGGACTTGTGTTGGAGCGCTACGGTCGAAACGAGGGTCCTGTTCATTGGGACGGGTGTGGCGTACCGCAAAACGGGACTCCATGGGATACTGTTCATCTCCACCGTCGACCTCCTCCAGCCTCCACGGGCTACCGTCGACCTCCTCCAGCCTCCACGGGCTCCTGTTCATCTAGCCTCCACTGTGCGCTACTCCACCGGCTACTGTTCAACCACCCCTCCACGGGCACCCCTCCACCGTCTACTATTCATCTAGCCCTCGACACCACGGGGTCATGTTCATCCAGAGGCAACGCCACCGCTCACTGTTCATCCAACGCCCCCCCTGCAACACTCACTGTTCATCCCAGAGGCAGCATCGATCGGCTTCAGTTAACAGCAGTAGCGAAGGAATCGCTCGATCGGGTTCAGTTAACAGCCATCGATCGATCGCTTGGGTTCAGTAACGCGTAGCCTGCAGTGCAATCGCTCCGGTTCAGTTAGAGCCCAACGCCTCGCTTGGGTTCAGTTAGAGCCAACGCCTCGCACACACGCGCGTACGTGTACGAGAGAAACTCGCATCGCTCGGCCCCGACCTCCCATAATAACCGGGAACTCCCCGAAATTTTCCTCGCCCTCGCTTCTACCATAGTTTTTCCGTCATGGATGGCGCAAAGAATGTCATGCAACTGCGTCTCCGGCCCGCCCAGGAAAAAAATCCCATTTTCTGTCATGATTTTTTGTCATAGAAGTAGGAGCCCACCACATCTATGATGATACCGGGTTTTGTCACAATTATCATCATAGAAGTGTCATATGTATGACAGAAAAAAAATTCGTTCGGCCCAAAATGTCACGGATGTGTCTTTTTTTTGTAGTGCAATGATATGTAAATCAAATTCTTGTAGCAAGAGAACCCATCGAGTAAGTCTAGGTTTGGCATCTTTCTTTTTCGTAAGATAATTTATAGCAGCATGATCGGTGTGAACAATTACTTTTGAATCAACAATATAAGATCTAAATTTATCACAAGCAAACACCACGGCTAGGAATTCTTTTTCAGTAGTAGCATAATTTCGTTGAGCACTGTCTAGAGTTATACTACCATAATGAATAACATTCAGTTTCTTATCAACTCTTTGTCCTAAAACAGCACCAACAGCATAATCACTAGCATCACACATAATTTCAAAATGCAAATTCCAATCAGGAGGTTGTACAATAGGTGCAGAAATTAAGGCTTTCTTGAGTGTTTCGAAGGCTTCTAAACAATCATCATCAAAAACAAAAGGAACATCCTTTTGCAAGGTTTGTAAGAGCCCTAGAAATTGTAGAAAAGTCTTTGATAAATCTCCTATAGAAACCGGCATGACCTAGAAAACTATGAATACCTTTGATATCTTTAGGACATGGCATTTTCTCAATTGCATCAACCTTAGCTTTGTCCACTTCAATACGTCTTTCAGAAATTTTATGACCCAAGACAATACCTTCATTAACCATAAAGTGGCACTTCTCCCAATTCAAGACAAGATTTATTTGTTCACATCTCTTCAAAACTCGATCAAGATTGCTTAAACAATCATCAAATACTTTCTGTAAACAGAGAAGTCATCCATGGAAACCTCAACAATCTTTTCACATAAGTCAGGGAATATGGCAGTCATACATCTTTGAAATGTAGCAGGTGCATTGCATAAACTAAAGGGCATACGTCTATAAGCATAAGTTCCAAAGCGACAAGTGAAAGTGGTCTTTTCTTGATCAAGTTGAGAAACATTTATTTGTCAAAAACCAGAATATCCATCAAGGAAGCAAAAATGTGTGTGCTTATATAATCTTTCTAGCATTTGATCAATAAAAGGCAGAGGGTAATGATCTTTTCTAGTTGTTTTGTTTAATTTTCTAAAATCAATTACCATTCTATAGCCTATAACAATTATTTGTGGAATAAGTTCATTATTATCATTAGGAACAACAGTAATACCTCCTTTCTTAGGAACACAATGAACATGACTTGCCCATGTACTATCAACTATAGGATAGATTATACCTGCTCCAGAAGTTTTAATATTTTCATTCTTACCACTTCTTTCATCTTCGGATTTAACCGACGTTAGTGATCAACAACGGATTTAGCATCAGGTTCCATATGAATCTTGTGCTGACATGGAGTGGGACTAATGCCCTTTAAATCATCAAGAGTATATCCAATAGTAGCTCGGTGCTTCCTTAGAACTTTCAGTAATCTTTATTCTTCATGTTCTGGAAGGTTACACTAATAATAACAGGATATATCTTCTTTTCATCAGGATGAGCATATTTCAAAGTGTCTGGCAATTGTTTTAATTCAAACACAGGATCACCTTTAGGTGAAGGAGGACCTCCCAGATTTTCAATAGGCAAATTGTGTTTAAGCAGAGGACGTTGTTCAAAGAAAACCTTATCTATTTCATTTCTTTAATGCATATGTAAATCGTTTTCATGGTCTAGCAAATATTGTTCCAGTGGATCAGTAGGAGGCACATCAATAGAAGCAAGACCAATTATTTCATCCTTACTAGGAAATTCTTTTTCATGAAGATTTCTACTAAACTTGTAAAAATTAAACTCATGAGGCTCATCACCAAAACTAACACCGATAGTTTGTTTCTCACAATCTATCTTAGCATTAACGGTGTTCAAGAAAGGTCTACCAAAGATAATGGGACAAAAGTCATCTTGTGGGGAACCAAGAACAAGAAAATCACTAGGGCATTTTATTTTCCCACACAAAACTTCAACATATCTAACAATCCCAATTGGTGATATAGTGTCTCTGTTAGAAAGTTTAATAGTAACATCTATCTCTTCTATCTCTGCGGGTGCTATGTCATTCATAATTTCTTGATATAAGGAATAAGGAATAGCACTCACGCTAGCACCTATGTCACATAAACCATGTTAATAGTGATCTCCTATTTTAACTAAGACAACGGGCATGCCAACAACAGGTCTATGTTTACCCTTTTTATCAGGTTTGGCAATTATAGCAGCTTCTTCACAGAAGTAAATAACATGCCCATCTACATTTTCTTCCAAGAGATCTTTAACCATAGCAACACTAGGTTATACTTTAAATTGTTCATTAGGTTTACGTGTTCTGATATAACTCTTGTTGACCACAGTTGAAACTTTAGCATGTTCCTTTATCCTAACAGGGAAAGGTGGTTTCTCAATATAAGCAGTAGGAACAACTAGATCAACATTATAAAGTATAGTTTCTTCTTTAGCAAGTATTGGTTCCTTAATTTCCTCTTTAATAGGTGGGCGATATTTAAACAACTTCTCTTTAGGGAGATCAACATGAGTAGCAAATGATTCACAAAAGGAAGCTACTATCTCAGAGTCAAGTCCATATTTAGTGCTAAACTTTTGAGCACTGGTATTCATAAAAGATTTAACACAGTCATACTTAAGATTAATACTTGACTCTTTACCTTTGTTGAGTTCCCAATATTTAGAGTTGCGTTTAATTCTTTCCAAAAGATCCCACCGGAATTCAATAGTCTTCTTCATAAAAGAACCAGCACAAGAAGTATCAAGCATGGATCGATCATTATGAGAAAGCCGAGCATACAAATTCTAGATAATAATTTCTCTTGAGAGCTAATGATTGGGGCCTGAATATAACATTGACTAAAGCCTCCCCCAAGTTAGAGTGATACTTTCTCCTTCACGAGGCCAAAAATTATATATGTAATTCCGATCACGATGAACTAGATGCATAGGGTAAAAAAATTGTGGAACTCCAATTTCAATCGATTACAATTCCAAGATCCAATATCATCGTATAGCCTATACCATGCCAATGCTTTTCCCTTCAAAGATAAAGGGAAAACCTTCTTCTTAAAATCATTTCCGGGTAAACCTGCAAGCTTAAACAATCCACAAAATTTGTTCCACATATATCAAGTGCATATCAGGATGTTCGGTTCCATCTCCTGCATAAGGATTAGCTAACAGTTGTTCTATCATACCCGAAGGAATTTCATATTCAATATTTTTAGTAGGTGCAGTAGGTTGAGGGGTAGCTAATTGTTAATCCGGTCGAGCTGAAAATACCCCGAACAAGCCCCTCAAAGGATTGTTTTCCACAGTAACAAGTGACAGTAAATTTCAGCACACGATATAAATGTTTCCTTACAAAATTCCACTTACTAAAGGCGCTTCACTCCCTGGAAACGGCGCTAGAAAATAGCCTTGATGACCCACAAGTATAGGGGATCAATTGTAGCTCTTTTCGATAAGTAAGAGTGTCGAACCCAACGAGGAGCAGAAGGAAATGACAAGTGGTTTTCAGCAAGATAATGTCTGCAAGTGCTGAAGTTGTAAGTAACAGAGTAGTTTGATAGCAAGATAATTTGTAACGAGCAAGTAATGATAATAATAGCAAAAGTGGAGCAAGGTAGCCTAGTCCTTTTGAGGCAAAGGATAGGCCAAAACTGTCTCTTATAATAAGCAAAGCGTTCTTGAGGGTACACGGGAATTTCATCTAGTCACTTTCATCATGTTGATTCGATTCGTGTTCGCTACTTTGATAATTTGAAATGTGGGTGGACCGGTGTTTAGGTGCTGTTATTACTTGAACAAACGTCCTACTTATGATTAACCCTCCTGCAAGTGTCCGCAACTACGAGAAAAGTATTAAGAATAAATTCTAACCATAGCATTAAACTTTTGGATCCAATCGGTCCCTTATGGAATAGCGCATAAACTAGGGTTTAAGCTTCTGTCACTCTCGCAACCCATCATCTAATAACTACTCCACAATGCATTCCCTTAGGCCCAAATATGGTGAAGTGTCATGTAGTCGACATTCACATGGCACCACTAAGGAAATCACAACATACATACTATCACAATATCGTACACACATCAAGTTCACATGATTACTTGCAACTTGATTTCTCCCGTGACCTCAAGAACAAAAGTAAGTACTCACAAATGATAATCATGCTCAAGATTAGAGGGGAATTAAATATCATAATGGATCTGAACATATAATCTTCCACCAAATAAACCATATAGTAATCAACTACATGATGTAATCAACACTACTAGTCACTGATGTCTACTACGTAACTTTATTCTTGTAGACTCGGGTTGGGCCTCCAAGCGCAGAGTTTTCTAGGACAGTAGAAATTTTCCCTCAAGTGGATGACCTAAGGTTTATCAATCCATGGGATATGTAGGATGAAGATGGTCTCTCTCGAACAACCCTGCAACCAAATACAAGAAATCTCTTGTGTCCCCAACACACCCAATACAATGGCAAATTGTATAGGTGCACTAGTTCGGCGAAGAGATGGTGATAAAAGTGTAATATTGATGGTAGAAATATATTTTTATAATCTGAATAAATAAATAAAGCAAGGTAGAAAATACTAAACGGGCACAAAAACGGCATTGCAATGGTTGAAAATGAGGCCTAGGGTCTGTACTTTCGCTAGTGCAATCTCTCAGCAATGCTAATATAATTGGATCATATAACTATCCCTCGACATGCAACGAAGAATCACTCCAAAGTTGCTATATAGCGGAGAACCTAAGAAGAAATCGTTTGTAGGGTACGAAACCACCTCGAAGCTATTCTTTCCGATCGATCTATCCAAGAGTTCGTACTAAAATAACACCAAATTATTTCAGATTCATAATATTCAATCCAACACAAAGAACCTCAAAGAGTGCTTCAAGATTTCTACCGGAGAAACAAAAGATGAGAACGTGCATCAACTCCTATGCATAGATTACCCCAATGTCACCGCAGGAATCCGCGAGTTGAATGCCAAAACGCATATCAAGTGAATCAATATGATACCCCATTGGCACCACGAGTATTCATATGCAAGACATATATCAAGTACTCTCAAATCCATAAAAGTATTCAATCTGATAAAAACAAAATCTCAAAGGGAAAAACTCAATTCATCACAACAAGATAGAGAGGGGAAAACACCATACGATCCGACTATATTAACAAACCCTATGATACATCAAGATCATGACATCTCAAGAACACGAGAGAGGGAAAGAGGGAGAGTGAGTGAGTGAGAGAGAGAGAGAGAAAGAGAAAGAGATATTAAACACATAGCTACTAGTACAAACCCTCAGCCCTGAGGGTGGACTACTCCCTCCTCATCGTGGTGTCCACCAGGATGATGAAGATGGCCACTAGTGATGATCTTCCCCTCCGGCAGGGTGCCGAAAAGGGGTCTAGATTGGTTTTCATGGATACAGAGACTTGCGGCGGCGGAACTTCTGATCTAGAGTTACCCCGAGGGTTTTTGGAATATTTGGGAATTTATAAGGCGAAGAAGGGGTGCGGGAGGCCACCGAGGTGGCCACAACTCACCTGGGTGCGCTTGGAACCCCAGGTGCGCCCTGGTGGGTTGTGCCCCCTCAGGGCACCCCCCAGGTGCTGCTCTGGCCATTTGGATGTCTTATGGTCCATAAAAAATCGACAAAAAGTTTCCCGGTGTTTGGACTCCGTTTGATATTGATTTCCTGTGACGTAAAAAACAAGCAAAAACAGCAACTGGCACTAGGCACTGGGTCAATAGGTTAGTCCCAAAAATGATATAAAGTTGTTATAAAATGATTGTAAAACATCCAAGAATGATAATATATTAGCATGGATACTTCATAAATCATAAATACATTGGAGATGTATCAGCATCCCCAAGCTTAATTCCTACTCGTCCTCGAGTAGGTAAATGATAAAATAAATAATTTATGAAGTGTGAATGGTAGCAAAGTGCACAAGTTTGATCAATGACAATTTCAATCACTTTTCCTAGCATCATAACAGCAATTCTTTATCATAAAACTCATCATGACAAAGTAGCAACCAATTCACATGTTAAGGTTCAAACAACGAATTCTCTTGAAACTCAACAACCTATGTTCTAAGTCACGAAGCAATTGTAATTCAACTTATTCAACAGATTTTAAGTAAGATCTCCACATACTAAACCATCGTATAGTCTTCTATGATTGCTAACACTCACCACATACACATGAGCAAAACATTTCAACCGGACACATAGAAAGATAGGGGATCATAGTTTCGCCTCCCAATGTATTCAACTCAAGGGTGATGTCAACAATAATAACCCATGCTACCCATATTCAACTGGAAATAGTGCCTAGATCTTTGCTCACCACATGATACTTGCCAAAGGAGAAAAATAAAAAGGAATAGAGAGAAAAAATTTGACTCTCGCATGAAAGTAAATACATAAAAGTAAAAGATAGGCCCTTCGCAGAGGGAAGTTGAGGTTGACATGCGCTTATTTGTTTGTATGTTCAACACCTTAGTGCAAAAGAACGTGACGTTATATTACCCCTCATCATAGCAACCTTTATTATGCAGTCTCTCGCTTTTATTCTTTGCCATCACAAGTTCGTACAACGCTCGCTTTTCTCTTACACTAAATGATCTAACACTTTTAGAAGCAATTTTTATTGCCTTAATGCACCGATGACAACTTAATTGAAGGATCTTGCTCAATCCTTAGGTAGATACGGTGGACTCTTGAAAATAAGATTTGGGTTTGAGGGTTTTTTGGATGCACAAGTAATATCTCTACTTGGTGCAGAATTTTTAGCTAGCAAAGAGGGGGGGGGGGCAAGCACCACATGTTGAGGGATCTATGACAATATAACTTCTATGTGAATATGAACAAACATAAATCATTACATTGTCTTCCTTGTCCAATGTCAACAATTTTGGTATATAATATTTTGATGGGGGCTCACAATCACAAAATATTTCCAAGATAGTGTATTTGCATGTGAAAGTTCTCTTCCTTATACTAATCATTCATGAATTGTTGTATGACCAATATTGTGATTGTCAAGCCTCAAAAGATTTCACTTTCTAAACCCAATGTGAAGCTACCACTAGGCATGATATGATTTAAACTTCATGACATTCAATTTATTGAACAACTTACTCATAGGATATAAGTGAAGCACGAAAGTAAATGACAAGCTACTCCAAAAAGATATAAGTGAAGATCAAGCGAGTAGTTAAGTGAATAGGTAGCTTTGTGAGGACTCTCTCTTATTTAAAAACTTCCAGATCTAAGTAATTTGTTAAAACATAAAGCAAAAAATAATAAAAATGACATTCTAAGAATAGCACACATCATGTGAAGAAGCAAATACTTAGGCTCAACCAAGACTAACCTTTAATTGTTGAAGAAGAAAGCTGGGATGCCTACCGGGGCATACCAAGAGATTAGATGCTTGAGAATTCTTGAAATATTATCTTGGGATGCCTTGGACATCCCCAAGCTTGAGCTTTTGTGTCTCCTTAATTCCTATCATATCACAGTTTTCCTAAATCTCAAAAGCTTCAGCCACAAAAACTCAACAAGAACTCGTGAGATAAGCTAGTATAAACTAATGCAAGAACCTAATCATTCTCTACTGTAGCAAATCACTAAAATTATTATTCAACATTGTATACTAAACGCTTCTGCATATTTAATACTGCTATCCTCAAATAGAATCATTAAACAAGCAAACATATGCAAACATAACAGCAATCTGCCAAAACAGTAGAGTCTGTAAAGAATGCAAGATTCATCATACTTCCTTAACTCCAAAATTATAAAAAGTTACCACACTGTAGAAAATTTATAATATCTTATTATACAAAAATATTCAACATTTTATCACATTCTTACTTTTCTAGGGAATTTTTACAACATCGATAAACTTTCTATTTTTGAAACAGCAACTCATATACTTGCAACAAAAGCATGGCAAAGGCTATACTTGAAAATTTTATTCAAATAAAAAATGCAAAACATTATTCTAAAAAATAGTAAGCAAATCATAACAAAATAAATTAACGCTCCAAGCAAAACACATATCATGTGACGAATGAAAACATAGCTCCAAGTGAGGTTACCGATAATGTTGAAGACGAAAGAGGGGATGTCTTCCGGGTCTTTACACTCCTTATTCTCCTCATATCGATATCTCACCCAAAACTTGAAAACTTCAATCACACAAAACTTAACGGAACTTCGTGAGATAGGTTAGTATGATAAAGAGCAAACCATTTCACTTTGGTACTGTCAAAGACAAGATTCATAATTATTTCCACACAATTCATACTATATAATATCATTTCTACAATTTATATTGAGCAATATAAGCCATAGAAACTATAAAACAAGCAAACTTTGCATTGAAAATAGAATCTGTCAAAAACAGAAAAGTCTGTAGTAATTTGGAAAAACAATCATGCTTCTGCTACTCCAAAAATTCTAAAAAATTAGGACAGCCTAGGGAATTTGTATATCTATCACCTATAACAAATTCAGATCAAAATCGCGTTCCAGTGAATTTTCAAAATTCCTGGACTGAGCGCAAAAGTTTCTGTTTCTGCACAGATTCAAGTCAACTATCATCCACACTATCCCAAAGGCTTTACTTGGCACTTTATTGAAACAAAAGCAATAAAACATGATTAATCAGTAGCATAATCATGTGAACACACAAAAACAGTAGGAAAAAGTGTTGGGTTGCCTCCCAACAAGCGCTTTTCTTTAATGCCTTTAGCCTAGGCATGATGAGTTCAATGATGCCCGCATAAAAGATAAGAATTGAAACATAACAAGAGCATCATGAAACATATGCCAAGAAAATTTAAGCCCAACCCACTTCCTATGCATAGAGATTTTGTAAGAAAACAATTTTTGGGAACAAGAATCAACTAGCATAGCAAGGCAAAACAAGCATAACTTCAAAACTTTCAACACATAGAGAGGAAACTTGATATTATTGCGATTCCTACAAGCAGAAGTTCCTCCCTCATAATAATTTTTAGTAGCATCATGAAGAAATTCCACAATACAACCATCACATAAAGCATTCTATTCATTACACAAAATCATAGAAAACTTATTACTCTCCACATAAGCAAATTTCTTCTCCTCAATAGAGGTGGGAGCAAATTCAACAAAATAACTATCATGTGATTGAATATTAAAATCATGATGACAAGTTTCACGGTTATCATTATTGAATATAGTGTACATGTCATCACCATAATCATCATAGATAGCAACTTTTTTGTCATAGTCAATTGAAACCTCTTCCAAAATAGTGGATTCATCACTAAATAAAGTCATGACCTCTCCAAATCTACTTTTTTCAATATTGTAACAAGATTCAACACCCTCCAAAATAGTGGGATCATTACCTAGAGTTGACACTCTTCCAAACCCACTTTCATCAATATAATCATCATAAATAGGAGGCATGCAATCATTATAAAAAATTTGCACTATACAAATCTTGGGGGACTAAAAATATCATCTTCATCAAATATAGCAACCCCAAGCTTATGGCTTTGCATATCATTAGCATCATGGATATTCAAAGAATTCATCCCAACTATATTGCAATCATGCTCATCATTAAAATATTTTTTGCCAAATATTTATAGAATTTTTCTTCTATCAATTGAGAACAATTTTCCTTTCCATCATTTTCATGAAAGACAGTATAAAGATGAACAATATGATGCAACCTCAATTCCATTTTTTGTAGTTTTCTTTTTACGAACCAAACTAGTGATAAAATAAGAAACTAAAAGATTCAATTCCAAGATCTAAAGATATATCTTCAAGCACTCACCTCTCCGGCAAAGGTGCCAGAAAAGAGCTTGATGTCTACTATGCAACTTTATTCTTGTAGACTCGTGTTGGGCCTCCAAATGCAGAGTTTTGTAGGACAGTAGCAATTTTCCCTCAAGTGGATGACCTAAGGTTTATCAATCTGTGGGAGGTGTAGGATGAAGATGGTCTCTCTCGAACAACCCTAAACCAAATACAAGAAATCTCTTGTGTCCCCAACACACCCAATACAATGGAAAATTGTATATGTGCACTAGTTCGGCAAAGAGATGGTGATAAAAGTGTAATATTGATGGTAGAAATATATTTTTATAATCTGAATAAAAATAGCAAGGTAGCAAATTGTAAACGGGCACAAAAACGGTATTGCAATGCTTGAAAATGAGGCCTAGGTTCCATACTTTCGCTAGTGCAATCTCTCAGCAAAGCTAATATAATTGGATTATATAACCATCCCTCAACGTGCAATGAAGAATCACTCCAAAGTTCCTATCTAGCAGAGAACATAAGAAGAAATCGTTTGTAGGGTACGAAACCACCTCGAAGCTATTCTTTCTGATCGATCTATCTAAGAGTTCGTACTAAAATAACAAGAAATAATTTCAGATTCATAATACTCAATCCAACACAAAGAACCTCAAAGAGTGCCCCAAGATTTCTACTGGAGAAACAAAAGACAAGAACGTGCATCAACCCCTATGCATAGATTACCCCCAATGTCACCGCGGGAATCCGCGAGTTGAATGCCAAAACACATATCAAGTGAATCAATATGATACCCCATTGTCACCACAATTATTCATATGCAAGACATGTATCAAGTGCTCTCAAATCCATAAAAGTATTCAATCCGATAAAAACAAAATCTCAAAGGGAAAAACTCAATTCATCACAACAAGATATAGAGGGGAGAACACCATATGATCCGATTATATTAACAAAGCCTATGATACATCAAGATCATCACATCTCAAGAACACGAGAGAGGGAAAGAGGGAGAGAGAGAGAGAGAGAGAGAGAGAGAGAGAAAGAGATATTAAACACATAGCTACTAGTACAAACTCTCAGCCCTGAGGGTGGACTACTCCCTCCTTATCGTGGTGGCCGTCAGGATGATGAAGATGGCCATCGGTGATGATCTTCCCCTCCGGCAGGGTGCCGGAAAGGGGTCTAGATTGGTTTTCATGGATACAGAGACTTGCAGCGGCGGAACTTCCGATCTAGATTGGTCTATATTGCAATTTTATATGAGGGAGAGGCATAAGTTAACATACTTTCTCTCCTTGGATCATATGCACTTATGATTGGAACTCTAGCAAGCATCCGCTACTACTAAAGATCATTAGGTAAAACCCAACCATAGCATCAAAGTCTCAAGTCCTCTTTATTCCCATACGCAAACAACCTACTTACTCGGGTATGTGCTTCTATCATTCACGCCACCCACCATAAGCAAATCATGAACATATTGCGAACCCTACAGCAGGGATCCCTCATGCTTTTGCGACACGGAGAGCACTATAGGACAACACAAATAATAAAACATGCAACTCAAACCAATCACGATCATCAATTAACCCATAGGACAAAACAGATCTACTCAAACATCATAGGATAGCCATACATCATTGCGAAATAATATATAGCGTTGAGCACCATGTTCAAGTAGAGATTACAGCAGGGAGAAGAGGTGTTACACCACTGCATAGAGGAGGAGAGAGTTGGTGATGACGATGGTGAAGTTGTTGGTGTAGCTCGTCGGCATGATGATGGCCCCGGTGAAGTTCCGGCGTCACCTGGAGAGAGGGGGACTCTCCCTCTTCTTCTTCTTCTTCTTCTTCTTCTTCTTCTACTTCTTCTTCTTCTTCTTCTTCTTCTTCCTTGACCTTCCCCCCTAGATGGGAGAAGGGTTTCCCCTCTGGTCCATGGCCTCCATGGCGGCGAAGGGGTGAGAGCCCCTCCAAGATTGGCTCTCTCTCTCTATGTGTGTGTGTGTTTCCTTCTGTTTCTACGCTCCCTGATTCTGCCCTTTCACCGTTTCTTAAATTCCCGGAGATCCGTAACTCCGATTGGGATGTAATTTGGATACAATTTTTATCCGGATATTGTCTTTCTTGCGGTGAAAGAAGGGCACCAACTGCCTTTTGGAGTGTCCACGAGGGCCCAGGGCGCGCCCTACCCCCTGGGGCGTGCCCCCTGCCTCGTGGACTCCTCGGGCATTGTCTCGCGTTGATTCTTTTTCCCAAAAATCACATATATTCCATGAAAAATCTCCATAAGTTTTTATCGCGTTTGGACTCCGTTTGATATGGATTTTCTGCGACACAAAAAACAATAGTATGTAAAAGTTGTATAATATGTTAGTCCCAAAAATAGTATAAAAAGTTGCCAAAAGTATGTAAAAGTTGTAGAATATTGTCATGGAACAATCAAAAATTATAGAAACGACAGAGACGTATCAACATCCCCAAGCTTAATTCTTGATCGTCTCGAGTAGGTAAATGACAAAAAAGATAATTTTCGATGTGGATGCTACCTAGCATAATCTTGATCATGTAATCTAATCATGTCATGAATATTAAGACACGAGTGATTCAAAGCAATAGTCTATCATTTGACATTAAGACAATAATACTTCAAGCATACCAATAAAGCAATCATGTCTTTTCAAAATAACATGGCCAAAGAAAGTTATCCCTAGAAAATCATATAGTCTGGCTACACTCCATATTCACCACACAAAATATTTAAATCATGCACAACCCCGATGACAAGCCAAGCAATTGCTTCATACTTTTGATGTTCTCAAACCTTTTCAACGTTCATGAAATACATGAGCATGAGCCATGGATATAGCACTATAGGTGGAATAGAATATGATGGTGGTGGTTGTGTGGAGAAGACCAAAAGGGAGAAAGTCTCACATCAACTAGGCAAATTAATGGGCTATGGAGATGCCCATCAATTGATATCGATGCAAGGGAGTAGATATTGCCAAGCAACGGATGCACTAGAGCTATAAGTACATGAAAGCTCAAACTAAATACTAAGTGGGTGTGCATCCAACTTGCTTGCTCATGAAGACCTCAGGCATTTGAGGAAGCCCATCATCCGAATATACAAGCCAAGTTCTATAATGAAAATTCCCACTAGAATATGAAAGTGATAACTCAAGAGACTCTCTATATGAAGAACATGGTGCTACTCTGAAGCACAAGTGTGGTAAAAGGATAGTAACATTGCCGCTTCTCTCTTTTTCTCTCATTTTTTTGTTTTTTTGGTGGTCTTCTTTGGCCTCTTTTTTATTTCGGCTTCTTTGGCCTCGTTTTTTTAAGTCCAGAGTCTCATCACGACTTCTGGGGGAATCATAGTCTCCATCATCCTTTTCTCACTGGGACAATGCTCTAATAATTATGATCATCGCACTTTTATTTACTTACAACTCAATATTACAACTCGATATCTAGAACAATATGCCTCTATATGAATGCCTCCGGTGGTGTACCGGGATGTGCAATGATCTAGCGTAGCAATGACATCAAAAAACGGACAAGCCATAAGAACATCATGCTAGCTACCTTACGATCATGCAAAGCAATATGATAATGAATGCTCAAGTCATGTATATGATGATGATGGAAGTTGCATGGCAATATATCTCGGAATGGCTATGGAAATGCGATGATAGGTAGGTATGGTGGCTGTTTTGAGGAAGATATAAGGAGGCTTATGTGTGATAGAGCATATCATATCATGGGGTTTGATGCACCGGCAAAGTTTGCACCAACTCTCGAGGTGAGAAAGGGCAATGCACGGTACCGAAGAGGCTAGCAATGGTGGAAGGGTGAGAGTGTGTATAATGCATGGACTCAATATTAGTCATAAAGAACTCACATACTTATTGCAAAAGTCTATTAGCTATCGAAACAAAGTACTACGCGCATGCTCCTAGGGGGATAGATTGGTAGGAAAATACCATCGCTCGTCCCCGACCGCCACTCATAAGGAAGACAATCAAAAAATAAATCATGCTCTGACTTAATCACATAACGGTTCACCATACGTGCATGCTTCGGGAATCACAAACCTCAACACAAGTATTTCTACCAATCCACAACTACTCACTAGCATAACTCTAATATCATCATCTTTATATCGCAAAACTATTGCAAGGAATCAAACATATCATATTCAGTGATCTACAAGTTTTATGTAGGATTTTATGACTAACCATGTGAATGACCAATTCCTTTCATCTCTTTAACTAGATATAAGTGAAGCAAGAGAATTTAATTCTTTCTACAAAAGATATGCCCACGCTCTAACAAATATAAGTGAAGCAAAAGAGCATTCTACAAATGGCGGTTTTCTATGTGTAGGGAAGCAGGCAATCCAAACTTCAAATGATATAAGTGAAGCACATGAAGCATTCTATAAAGCCATACTCAAAAGATATAAGTGAAGTGCAAAGAGCATTCTATAAACCAACCAAGGACTATCTCATACCAGCATGGTGCATTATTAAAAGTAAAATAAAAAGCACACGACGCTCCAAGATTTACGCATATCATGAGACGAATAAAAATATAGCTCCAAGTAAAATTACCGATGATCGTTAGAAGAAAGAGGGGATGCCTTCCGGGGCATCCACAAGCTTAGTTGCTTGGGAGTCCTTGAATGTTACCTTGGGGTGTCTCAGTCATCCCCAAGCTTAGGCTCTCGCTACTCCTTATTCCATCATCCATCGTGATCTCACCCAAAACTTGAAAACTTCAATCACACAAAACTTAACAAAACCCTCATGAGATCTGTTAGTATAATAAGACAAATCACCACTTTAAGTATTGTTGCAAACTCATTCATATTTTGTCTTTGCATTGTAGCTACTGTATTATAACTTGTCTATGACTTATACCACCTATAAAATCAATAGTTTCATCAAAACGAGCAAAACAATGCATCTAAAACAGAATCTGTCTTAAATAGGACAGTCTATAGTAATCTGGACATCTACCATATACTTCTGTAACTCCAACAATTCTGAAAAAATAGGACAAAATAAACAATTTGTATAGAAGTACTGTGCAAAAAAATTCAGAACCGTTTGACTTTCCAGTAAAAAATGTAAAATCACGGACTACAGCCAAAGTTTCTGTTTTTACACCGCACAAACCAAACAAGCAATCTAATGATCCTAAAGGCAAATCTTGGCACAATATTTTCATAATACAATGAATTTATACAAGGGGATAATTATTTTGTTGAAGAGTTTCTGTAATTAAGATTCACAAAGTTTCCATGGGCATGAACAAAGTTCAAGGCATGCTCCCACTTTAACAATGCTCGTCTCTCTCACTTTCACTTTTCTTTTTGACAAAGTTTAGGTTCCCCTCTTTATCATTTTGTTTTTGAACTTTATAAAAGCACTCAATAGAAATATATGACTCTCTAAAACTTCCTGGTTGTCTCCCTAGTAGCGCTTTCTTTAAAGCCATTAAGCTAGGCATATAGTGCTCAAGTAATGGATCCACCTGGATCCCAAGGTGCAACAGTACAAGGCAACCCATCAATATAATCCCTAATAAGCACAAACTTCTCCGATATAGTGTAATTGGGAGAATTCAAAAAGATGATAGGACTATCATGCATGGGCACAATAGAAAGAATTTCATTCTTAACATAAGGTACTATAGCAAGTTCATCTCCATAAGCATCATTCATATTGGCATCATGTCCACAAGCATAGCAAGCATCAAATTCATCAAAAAGGGGTATTTCAAATGAATCAATGGGATCATAGCAATCATCCTTCGGTAAGCATGAAGGAAAATTAAACAATGTATCAGTTGAAGAGTTACTCTCATTAGAAGGTGGGCACGGGTAGCTAACCCGCTCTTCCTCCTTTTGTTCTTCGCTCTCCTCATCATCTTTTTCATCCAATGAGCCCACAATTTCAACATTTTCTTCTTCCATAGATTCCTGCAACATATTAATCTCTTCCTGGACAGCAGGACTTTCTCAATAAACGCATCAATATCGCATTATATTCATAATTCTCATAGCAATATTTAAGTATAGCAAAATTTTCAGGCCTATAAACATCATCATCAAAAGCTTCATACTTTTCAAACAAAGATTCAATTTCATAAGCACCCTTAAAAGTAACAAAGTCTTCTATTCGTTCCACATCATAGTAATCATATATACCATTAGCATAAGAAGCCAAGGTTTCATTATCACTAAATCTGCATGAAAAGGGAAGGTGTGGAGCCTTCATCCTAGAGCAACAAGTATAATCATATCTCAAGCATAGTTGTCGAGCATACCAATGCAACATATGAATTTGATCCCATAATAGTTTCCCTTTTTGAGTCAAGCGGTAATCCCTAAAGTATTCACGTTTATCTGATGTGTATCCCATTATATAATTGAATGTGGTTTTCTCGGATTATTAAAGTAGTGCATAATATCATTCACATAATGAGCATCAAGGGTTTTAGGAGGTTCCCCATCTCCATGAGTAGCAAGTACACCTAATTTTGTTGGTATTTCGTGTTCCATATCCAAAACTAATGATAGAGAACAACTTAGAATAGAAAATAAAAACTACTTAGTGATAAAGCAAACAAGCCCACACGAGAATATTCACCCATGCTATTGCTTCGCGGCAACGGTGCCAGAAAAAGGTCTTGATAACGCACAAGTATAGGGGATCCGTTGTAGCCTCTTTCGATAAGTAAGAGTGTCGAACCCAACTAGGAGCTAAAGGTAGAACAAATATTCCCTCAAGTTCTATCGACCACCGATACAACTCTATGCACGCTTAACATTCGCTTTACCTAGAACAAGTATGAAACTAGAAGTACTTTGTAGGTGTTGTTGGATAGGTCTGCAAGATAATAAAGAGCACACAAATAAAAAGTAGGGGCTATTTAGATGAAGACACAACTAAGTTAGTTTTAGTAGAGAGCTTTTTGTCACGAGAATATTATTTGTCCCTAGGCAATCGGTAACTACACCGGTAATCACTATTGCAATTTTATATGAGGGAGAGGCATAAGCTAACATACTTTCTCTCCTTGGATCATATGCACTTATGATTGGAACTCTAGCAAGCATCTGCAACTACTAAAGATCATTAAGGTAAAACCCGAGCATAGCATTAAAGTATCAAGTCCTCTTTATTCCCATACGCAAACAACCTACTTACTCGGGTCTGTGCTTATGTCACTCACACCACCCACCATAAGTAAATCATGAACATATTGCAAACCCTACAGCGGCAATCCCTCATGCTTGCGCGACAGGGACATCACTATAGGACAACACCAATAATAAAACATGCAACTCAAACCAATCACGATCATCAATTAACCCATAGGACAAAACGGATCTACTCAAACATCATAGGATAGCCATACATCATTGGGAAATAATATATAGCGTTGAGCACCATGTTCAAGTAGAGATTACAGCGGGGAGAAGAGGTGTTACACCGCTGCATAGAGGGGGAGAGAGTTGGTGATGATGGCGGTGAAGTTGTTGGTGTAGATCGTCGGCACGATGATGGCCCCGGCGGTGTTCCAGCGGGGAGATAGCCTCCCCTCTTCTTCTTCTTCCTTGACCTTCCCCCTAGATGGTATAAGGGTTTCCCCTCTGGTCCATGGCCTCCGTGGCAGCGGAGGGGCGAGAGACCCTTCAAGATTGGATCTCTCTCTCTCTCTCTCTCTCTCTCTATTTCCTTCTGTTTCTACGCTTCCTTATTCTGCCCTTTCTCTGTTTCTTAAATTCCTAGAGATCCGTAACTCCGATTGGGCTGTACTTTGGACAGGATTTTTATCCGGATATTGGCTTTGTTGCGGCAAAATAAGGGCATAACCGCCTTACGGAGTGTCCACGAGGGCCCAGGGCGCGCCCCCTACCTCATGGACTCCTCAGGCATCGTCTCGCGTTGATTCTTTCCCCAAAAATTACATATATTCCAAAGTAAAATCTCCGGAAGTTTTTATCGCGTTTGGACTCTGTTTGATATGGATTTTCTGTGAAAAAACATGCAACAAACAAGAACTGGCACTGGCACTGGATCAATATGTTAGTCCCAAAAATAGTATAAAAAGATTCCAAAAGTATGTAAAAATTGTAGAATGTTGGCATGGAACAATAAAAAATTATAGATACAACGGAGACGTCTCAATGATTGAGTATGTGGAGCTCTTACTTAGACTTTGTTGAGAATAATTTGAATTGCAATAGTTTGGTGACTAAGAACAGATGTTGTTATGTTTCAAGAGAAAACATTGTTTGAACCATAACATGTGAATTGTTTGCTACTTTATCATGATGAGTTTTATGAGAAAGAGTTGCTCTTATGATGCTAGGAGAAGTTATTGAAATTATCATTGATAAAACTTTATGCACTATGCTAGCATTCACGCTTCATAAATTATTTATTTTATCATTTACCTACTCGAGGACGAGTAGGAATTAAGCTTGGGGATGCTAATACGTCTCCAACGTATCTATAATTTATGAAGTATTCATGCCATTTTTACTACAATTCTATATGGTTTTGGTATGATTTCAATGGAAGTAACCCGAACTGACAATGTTTTCAGCAGAACTACCGTGGTGTTGTTTTTTGTACAGAAATAAAAGTTATCCAAATGCAACGAAACTTTTTAAAGATTTTTTTGGAATAAAAGAGGCACTAAAAGCTTCGTCAGAGGACCAGAACGTGAAGGAGGTGTCCGCTACCCACCAGGGTGCCAGAGCCCTTGGTTGTGGGCTGGTGGGTAGTGGGCACCTCGTGGCCCATCTGGACGTCAGATCGACGCCAAAAAACCCCTATAAATACAGAAACCCATAGAAATAACCCTAGATCAAAAGTTTCGCTGCCGCAAGCCTCTGTAGTCACAGAAATCCAATCTAGACCCTGTTTCAGCACCCTGCCGGAGGGTGAAATCATCATCGGTAGCCATCTTCATCACCCCGGCAGCCACCATGATGAGGAGGGACTAGTCCATCCTCGGGGCTGAGGGTTTTTACCAGTAGCTATCTGTTTAATCTCTCTCTCTCTCTCTCTCTCGTGTTCATGATTTGGCACGATCTTGATGTGTCGCGGGCTTTGTTAACATAATTGGATCATATGGTGTTTTCCCCTCTCTATCTTGTTGTGATGAATTAAGTTTTCCCTTTGAGATTTTTTTATCGGATTGGATACTTTTATGGATTTGAGAACACTTGATGTATGTCTTGCTATGAATACCCGCGGTGACAATGGGGTATCATATTGATTCACTTGATATATGTTTTGTCACTCAACTCATGGAATCCCAAGGTGACATTGGGGTAATCTATGCATGGGGGTTGATGCACGTTTTCGTCCTTGTTTCTCCGGTAGAAATCTTGGGGCACTCTTTGAGGTTCTTTGTGTTGGATTGAGTATTATGAATCTGAAATTGTTTGATGCATATCGAATAATCAACTCACGAATACTCGTGGTGACATTGGAGTATCTAGGTGACATTAGAGTTGGTTGATGTGTATCATATGTTGTTATTTTAGTACGAACTCTTAGATAGATCAATCGGAAAGGATAACTTGGGGTTATTTTAGTATGAACTCTCGGATAGATCGATCGGAAAGGATAACTTTGAGCTGGTTTCATACCCTACAAACAGTTTCCTCTTATGTTCTTCGTCGCACGTTGAAGGATGGTTATATGATCCAATTATATTAGCGTTGTTGAGAGATTGTTCTAGTGAAAGTATGAATCCTAGGCCTCATTTTTAAGCATTGCAATACCATATGTGCTCATTTTTGTTACTTGCTACCTTCCTATTTTTTATTGTTCCTATTACAAAAATCAATATCTACTATCCATATTACACTTGTATCACCATCTCTTCGTTGAACTAGTGTAGCTATACAATTTACCATTGTATTTGGTGTGTTGGGGACACAAGAGACTTTTTATTATTTGGTTGCCGGTTTGTTCGAGAGAGACCATCTTCATCCTATGCCTCCCACTGATTGATAAACCTTAGGTCATCCACTTGAGAGAAAATTGCTAATGTCCTACAAAACTCTCCGCTTTGAGGCCCAACACGAGTCTACAAGAATGAACTTGCATAGTAGACATCGGGTGCCATATCAATGTTAGGGTTTTTGTCGTTGAGTTCGTCTTGAGATGATCCTCTGGTGTGGGGATCCATTTGTCGAATACGATCTTTGCTAAAAGTAGGGCAGATTGAGTGCTAGAAATTTGACGAAACAGAAATTAATCAATGTTTTGTCAGAACATTGGCACTCATATTAATTCCTGCAAATAAAACGGTGTAGACATTTCATCAAAAACCTTGCGTTGCTCAAATAATGTTCTTTCATGTTACTTGAAGCAGATGGGTCAGCCGTAATATATATGTACCTCAGTGGGAGAAGGCTTGGCGGTAGAGGTGGCAGTGATGTTAGAGTACAGTGCGCACACCGGCGATGGTGTTGGAAGAGATCTGGGGGCGGCGGCATTGTCGGGCTAGAGCGTGGGCACGCGACGATGACCCCACGGTGGTGCCCTGGGCTCTTCCTTAGTTGTGCAAGCGCGGCAGGCGAGCACGCGGCAGGGGCGTTGGTGGCGGCGCAGGAGGCGAGCACGCCGGCGAGGTGAGGTCAATGGGGTGCGGTGGTGGCTGCTGGCAATTTCGGGCAGGAGGGAACGGCTTGAATGGAACACGCGGTAAGGTAAGAGGGGGGATTTGAGGAGGCAATCGATGTGGCCGGCGTTCCGGCCTGCCCGCCCCTGCAAATGTTTGACATGGTAGTCCCCCTCCCCCGCCCGCCATCACAATTTTTTAATGTTTTTTGGGAATTTTTTTAAAATGTTATATTCATCACAAACACGGCCATTATATATCCGATCCACACATGCACGCATATATATGTCTTTATACTACAAATTAACCTTCACATAATGACGCATTACAAATAAGTTGTTAATGGATTCTACTGATGGTCTTCACATGAATTTTGGTGATCGTCTTCCTGGTATGGACTATTGTCTTGTTGTGACTCCGTATTGACCATGGTGCAATGTCGTCATTTGGCAATGTTGATCTTCTTCTTCTCGATACATGTTTGACACCTTCTTGTTCAATGGGTAGTTGTCGAATTGCTCATAGTCCTCCTCGTCACTGACTTTGTCCATTCCAATGATACTCCTCTTTCCTCTTGGGTAGACCACACGACTAGGCTTGATTGGCTCTTTTATGTAGAAGCATTGAGACACACTCTTCGCCAGTACCCATGGCTCATTTAAGGCACTTATTGCAAGCACGTTCATGGACTCTTCATGGTGGTATAGCCATGTTAGTGAAATAGTCATCTTCTTGAAGTACTTGTTTCCCCCGTCTAACACAGAACATGGGGAATATCCCTACATCAGTGTATGGTGTACCTTAGTTCCCAAATCTCTTATATTCTCTCATAGTGTTTGTTCTTTTCATTACTGGTGTATGCATGTAGTATCCCCTAAATTCTGGTACACACCTTTCACCTTGTCTTTGCCCTTCGTATAGAAAGTGTATCCATTGATGTCATAGGCTTGGTATGTGGACACATTCAACTCGGGTCCTGATGCCAAGGAGAATAGCTCAGTACCTCTGTCATCATTTTCTAGCAATGAATGTTCTCGCATGTATGTCTTGAACCAAGTCGTAAACTTTCTGTTGTGCTCATTTGTTAGTTTCTCATTGGAGTGTTTTATCCCACGTTTCTTGTATTCAGTTCTCAACTGCAACATGTGCTTCCTAGCATATGGGTTGATACACTTAATGTGTAGTAACACCACAGTGTGAGCTCTTATGAAGTCGGGCGCTCGGTTGGGATCATCGAAGGTCACATGCAATTATTCTCCTTTTCTTGTGACCTACACCCTTAAGCCTATATATGTGCTTATTCTTGGGAATGCCCAAAGGTTTGTGGACTTCAAGGTAGTCTATGCAAAAGGAGGTAATCTCAGCTGTTACAAATCCCTAGACGATGCTTCCGTCTGGATGTGACCTGCTATGAACGTGTCATTTGAGTATCCCACTTAACCTTTTGAAAGGGAAGATATTGTGGAGGAATACTAGTCCTAGGTATATGATGTCTCTGATAACGTGGACAAGCAGATGCACCATGATGTCAAAAAATGAGGGTGGGAAGTACACATCAAGCTCACATAGTATGACAACAATCTCTTCTTGCAGTTTCTTGCAACGCTCCAGGCTGATCGATTTATGAGAGATGACGTCAAAGAAGTTAAAAAGGTCTTGGAGTGTCTTCCTGACATGGTATTCCATTATTCCACTAAGTGCAATCGGCGGTATTTGTGTAATCATCACATGACATTCATGTGACTTCGTCTCAGATAAAGTTTTCTTCTCACGTGACAAATATATCTGTATGTTTGATGAGTGCCCGGAACTTACCCGAGCATTAGCAAGGCAGTTGAATATCTTGTCAAGCTCCTCTGGAGACAGACTGTAGGAAGCGGGTTTGAATTTTGACACCGTTTTTAGCCTTACCAATGTTGCTTTCCTCCACATCAGCCCACAAATCCGGCCTAATTTGATGTGATTCTAGGTCTTTTCTTGATCTCCCTGTATCTTTTGTCTTGTTTGGGATGTTCAAAATGGTAGCAACCAAAATCTCACAAACATTCTTCATGTTATGCATGACATCGATACAGTGGGGCATGGAGAGGTGGAGAGGCACTTCCAATATTTCAAGTCTCGGAATGGACACCGTGTTTTCCATACTTTTAATAGTGGCTACACTCTCTTTTGTTTCTTTCCAGGCTCTTGACACTCTTCCCAGTTGTTTAGCATTTGTAGGATTTCTATTCCACTCCTGTTGCGTGGCTTCCCTCGCTTTTCATGTGTCTGATCAAACAAATCTTCTCTGTTTCTCCATTCATCATTTTTATTCAGCCATCTTCTATGCCCCATGTAAACTATTTTATGAGAAGCCTTCAGATATAGAGAATGAGTTCCATCCATGCATCTAACAAATGCGCAGTTCTCGTGGCAAACCTGACCCAAATTATAACTGTATGTCGAATAGTCCTGCACCATCGTGAGCAGCACAACTCTCATAGGGAAATGTGTACCCGTTTTAGCTTCATATGTCCGCAACCCCTCATCTGCCCATAAAATTTCTAGCTCCTCCTTTAGTAGCTGCAGATACAAGTTTAGATCACTACCCAGTTGGCTTGGCCCTTGAATTAGCATGACCATGTGTGTAGATACTTTCTCTTCATGCACACCCATGGGGAAAGGTTGTAGACGCAGACAACAATAGGCCAGGTGTTGTGACATTGTTTTGGTTACTAAAGGGACTCAGACCATGCACACTATAGCCCAGCATGACATTCCTATCATCTCCACTAAAATGGGGGAACTCGCCATTGATTGCTTTCCACTGCCGACCATCTGCAACGTGTTTAATCACTTCGTCATCCCTCTTCCTCATAGAATGTCAAAGCATAAGCTTTACATGCTTCTTGTTTGCATACAAACGCTTCAGGCATGGAGTGATTCGTAAGTACCATACAATCTTATAAGTAGTACCACTAGTAGGAGCTCTATCATCATCATTGTCTTCCCGACTATTGTTTCCCCGCTTGAATCGGGGAAAATTTCATGTTGGACACCTTGTTAGGTTGGAGTACTCGTTCTGGTAAATGATGTAGTCATTTTTTCACGCATGGTACTTTACCAGCTCCATGTCAAGAGGACACAATACCTTCCTTGCCTCATCGATATTTTTTGGCAACACATTGCCTTCCGGCAGAACATCATGCAAAAACTTCAAATTCATATCGACGACAGTGTCTATTGTAACGCCCTCGATGCGGCTATAACTCCCACGTGTCGAGGCACGACTTAGAGGCATAACCGCATTGAAAGCAATGTCGCAAGTCAGGCAATCATTACAACATCCCATGTAATATATAATAAAAGGGGGAGATAACATAGTTGGCTTACACTCGCCACGTCACATCAGAGTACATAAATAACATCCATCAAACAAGCACTCATGGCCCGACTACGGCGCCAAAATGGAAAAGACCCCCAACATGCGACAAGGTCCTGAATCGATAACCCCAACTAGGCACCACTACTGATCATCCGGAAAAGATACGTAGTAACGCTGAGAGTCCTCGTCGAACTCCCACTGAAGCTCGTAATCGTCAACTGGAGCAGAAACACCTGAACCTGCATCTGGAGTTGTAGTATCTGTGAGCCACAGGGACTCAGCAATCTCACACCCACGCGATCAAGACTATTTAAGCTCATAGGAATGGATAAGGCAAAA
>NC_057810.1:518382529-518399372 GCF_018294505.1 Triticum aestivum
GAGTCCAAATGAGGTGCGGTTTTCGCCCACACGATCGTGATCGAACGCTCTAGGACATGGAGCAGAGTTTGGTGGGTTTTGGGCCAAATTTGGGGGGGTGTTGGGCTGCCACACACACGAGGCCTTTTCGGTCCCTCGGTTAACCGTTGGAGTATCAAACGAAGTCCAAATGACCCGAAACTTGACAGGCGGTCTACCGGTAGTAAACCAAGGCCGCTTGGCAAGACTCGGTCCAATCCGGAAATGTTTAAACCCCACACAAGAAAGAAAGGTAGAAATGACCACCGGAGGAGAACGAAACGCCGGAATGCAAAACGGACAACGGGGAAAAAGCTCGAATGCATGAGATGAACATGTATGCAAATGCAATGCACGTGATGACATGATAAGAGATGCACGAAAAAGAAAACAACACACGGAGACAAAGACCCAAACCCGAGAAATAAATATAACTTAGCGTCGGAGACGGCAAGAGTTGGATACAAATATGGAAAGTTACATCTGGGGCGTTACATCTATGCTATTGCTTT
The DNA here is from genome assembly GCF_018294505.1 of Triticum aestivum. Lineage (NCBI taxonomy): Eukaryota > Viridiplantae > Streptophyta > Magnoliopsida > Poales > Poaceae > Triticum > Triticum aestivum. Next base: position 518,383,060 of record NC_057810.1, read on the forward strand.
TTGCCTTAATGTCCATAATATTTATTGTGACAGTTAGTCGGGTGTGTATTGCCTTGCAACTAGCATACAAAGGAGTTGTTGAGTCCTTTACAAGAGTCGCCAGTTTGGTAGCCTCTCTACGAGAAGTTGCCTCGGTGCTAGTCTCTTTCACTATCAACTCTTGCATGTGTTCATCGTGCACCATTCCCGCCAATTTGCCCTAGATGATTGCCTCCTCCGTCTCGGCCTCCTCACTTTTGTCCGACACTTCACCAGACTTGTCCAATTCATCACCTTCAGATTGTTCATCATGTCCATCCATCATCCATTCTTGTTCCTTGTCATGTTCCGCTCCTTCACATGACATCCCATCTTCACCATGACTTGTCCATGTAGTATAACCGGGCATGAAACCACTAGCCAGCAAGTGCTTATGAAACTCTTCTGATTCAATTGTGTACATTACATCATTCTCGCAAACAATGCACGGGCAACATATTTTCTTCAAACCCCTTTTCCTAACATGTTCCTCCACAAACTGTCAGAACTCTATCAAACCATTAACAAAATCAATGGATGCCCGTGGTATGGAGTACATCCAACTATGATCCATCCTTCGACGCCAAAACCTGCAACGTGTGCACATAATGCAATAGATTACTATTTGATCTAAGAATATGGAAAAATAAAAAAATCGACATGACCTTTGCTAAAAAATGGACATATTGAGTGACGCCAACTAGATGAGATGGAAATTAATCAACATTTCGACGAGATTTTGCACTCATTTGTATTCCCTGAGATTTTTCAGCAAAAACATGTGATCAACGGAAAGTTGAATCGCCCAACACATCCACCATGCCACACACCAACAATCAAGTATGCATGCATGATCATATGTATATACATAGGATGTTGAATTTAGAAAAGAATTCTCACCTAAAACATGTCTCCTCGTCTCTCTTTAATCGTCGCATGAAATCAAGAAGAGAGATATGTGGTGGATGACCAAAGGTGAGAGGTCTCGGAGGAAGAGGAAGAGGGCATCGGGAGAGGAAAAAGAAATTGGGGAGAGGGGATGAGGCCACTCGATAAGCAGGAGGCCTACATTACACACGATCTTATCAGTGGCGGCTGGTGCAAAACGCCCACCACCAATAAGTGACGTGGATATAGTACCCCGCGCGGGAAAAATATTTTGTGGCGAGCAATAACAATAGCCCGCCACAGTTATTTAACTAACCTCTGGCGAGCGCTATGATGGCCCCATCACAGCTATGTTCTGCTAAATTTGGGCATCAGGCAAAAATATCTAGTGGCAGATAATTGTCACTGCTCGCCACTGCTAGGTCAACTACTTCTAACGGTTCATGGTATTGGGAAATGTAGCATGGAAAACAAAAAAATTCTACGCACACACAATGATCTATCCATGGAGATGCATAGCAACTAGGGGGAGAGTGTGTCTACATACACTCATAGACCGTAAGTGGAAGCGGTTCACAACACGGTTGATGTAGTCGAACTTTCTTTGCGCTCCAACCGATCTAGTACCAAATGCACGACACCTCCGCGTTTGTGCACACGTTAACCTCGGTGACGTCCTCCAGCTTCTTGATCCAGCCAAGCGGCGAGGTAGTAGATGAGTTCCGGCAGCACAACGGCATGGTGAAGGTGATGGATGTGATCTCCGCATGGCTTTGCCTAAACACTAGGAAAAAATGACAGAGGGAGTAAATGGAGGACGGGGCACCGCACATGGCTAAGACAATGTTGTGTCCTTGTCTGGCGCCCCCTACCAATGTATATATAGGTGGGAGGGGAGGAGGCAGCCCCTAGGGCACCCCAAGAGACCTGGTGGCAGCCCTAGAGTTGCTGCCTTGCCCTGTGCCCCCCTTTCCTGGTAAGAAGAAGGGGGAAGGAAAGAGGGGGAGAGGGAAGGAAGGGTGAGTCCTACTCCACACTTTCCTTTCTCTCCCCTCTTTCCTTCTCCTCCTCATAGGGCTGACCACTATAGGGGCACACCAGCCCCTTGTGGGCTAATGTGTTCCCTCTCTTGGCCCATAAGGCCCATATCTTTGTCGGGGGTGCCCGAAACTCCTTTCCGGTGACCCGATAAGTACCTGGTACCTTCCAAAACACTTCTGGTGTCCGAATACCATCGTCCTATATATCAATCTTTACCTCTCAACCATTTCGAGACTCCTCGTCATGTCCGTGACCTCATCCAGGACTCCGAAAAACATTCGGTCACTGTCGTGGAATAGTCAAGGCAGATGTCCTAGTGTGAGGACTTAGTCGTGAGGCCAACGCATCTATGCGGTAGCTTGATAGGGTTGATCGGAATTGAGAGACGCAACACAAGACAAGGGTTTAGACAGCTTCGGGCCCCGAGAAACATCATCCGGTAACAACCCTACATGTTTTTTGTGGCTAGGTCTCATTATGCTCATGAGGGAGACGCCGCATAACCAGCTATCCTCTAGTTGTGTCTAGCCTTAACCATTATTTTCCTGCCCCCTTGGGGGGCCCCGCCCCTCCTTATATAAGTTGAAGGGGCGGGTTACATGTAGAGTCAAACTTGGATTAGGACTTAACCTATTTTGACGTCTTACCATGGGCTTCTCACCATGGGCTTCTTAACGTCTTGGGCTTCCTATCGTCTTTGGATTCTTAACGTAAGTCGGCTTACAATCCGTCTAACAATCTGGCTTAACTGTCTGCCGGCTTACCATGCTTAACTGTCCACCGGCTTAACCTGCTTAACTATTTGGCTTAACTGTCGGCCGGCTTACCATGCTTAACTGTCCCGCTTAACTGTCAGCCGGCTTACCATGCTTAACTGCCCGCCAGCTTACAATGCTTAACTGTCCGCCGGCTTACAATCTGTTGGGTCACCAATGAAACACCAAGTCCCAACCGGGTCATATCTCCGGACGGGTCACGCCGCAGGGTATATCCCGACATTAGCCCCCAGTTTAATTTGGATTCATCCATGTTAAACTGATCCTGTAAAACAAACACAAGAACAATTTTGAAAGATTATGCTCTGGGTTAAGAACTCTTTTAAGTCGGCACCTGATCATCCTTAACTCCTTGGTATTTCCTTCTTCTAGAAAATCCAGGTCAATAGGCCAGCTTCATAATCAATTTGCTAACATTGGTTTGTCACAAAAAAAACATTGGGCATGAAATACTCATCTGATTTTCTACCAGCTTGAAGATGTAGAACTTGCCAGTTTATCATTGCTAAAATATCCGGTTTGTAAATATTGATAGCACCGGGTCATAATTGTTGCTAACATCGAACTTGAAAATGTACCTCCCTTATATGCATATCACTTGTAGCCCCCAAGTCTTAAGAAGGTAGTGTAGTAATAGCTTAAGACTTTCTTCAATATAAAAGTTCCAACTTTGAAGAAATCCAAGTTGTTCATCTCAGTCACTAGTCAAAACTGAATATGCCACATACATAGCCCCCAAGTACCAGGTTGTCATGCTTGCAGCAACCTGGGACTTGTAATTGCCTTATGCTCATAAAAACTTCAACCAGTGTAGCCCCCAAGGGCCAGGTCATTATGCAATAATGAGCAGGGACTTTGCAGATATAATTGATACGTCAATTTTGCATCATGCTTTTATATCAATATTTATTGCATTATGGGCTGTTATTACACGTTATGTCACAATACTTATGACTATTCTCTCTTATTTTACAAGGTTTATCATGAAGAGGGAGAATGCCGACAGCTGTGATTCTGGATGGAAAAGGAGCAAATATTGGAAACCTATTCTGCACAGCTCCAAAAATCCTGAAACTCCATGGAAGTCATTTTTGGAATTAATAAGAATTATTGAGTGAAGAAAATACCAGAGGGGGCCCAGACCCTGGCCAAGAGGGTGGGGGCGCGCCCCCTGTCTCCTGGGCCCCCTGTTGGCCCTCCGGTGCCCATCTTCTGCTATATGAAGTCTCTTACCCTGGAAAAAATTGTAAGCAAGCTTACGGGATGATACTCTACCGCCACGAGGCAGAACCTTGGAGAAACCAATCTAGGGCTTTGGCGGAGCTATTCTGCCGGGGAAACTTCCCTCCGGGAGGGGGAAATCATCACCATCGTCATCACCAACGATCCTCTCATCGGGAGGGGTTTAATCCCCATCAACATCTTCACCAGCACCATCTCCTCTCAAAACCCTAGTTCATCTCTTGTATCCAATCTTGTATCAAAACCACAAATTGGTACCTGAGGGTTGCTAGTAGTGTTGATTACTCCTTGTAGTTGATGCCAATTGGTTTACTTGGTGGAATATCATATGTTCAGATCCTTAATGCATATTAATACTCCTCTGATCATGAACATGAAAATGCTTTGTGAGTAGTTATGTTTGTTCCTGAGGACATGGGTGAAGTCTTGCTATTAGTAGTCATGTGAATTTGGTATTCGTTCGATATTTTGATGAGATGTATGTTGTCTCTCGTCTAGTGGTGTTATGTGAATGTCGACTACATGACACTTCACCATTATTTGGTCCTAGAGGAAGGCATTGGGAAGTAATAATTAGATGATGGGTTGCTAGAGTGACAGAAGCTTAAACCCTAGTTTATGCGTTGCTTCGTAAGGGGCTGATTTGGATCCACTAGTTTCATGCTATGGTTAGGTTTACCTTAATACTTCATTTGTAGTTACGGATGCTTGCAATAGGGGTTAATCATAAGTGGGATGCTTGTCCAAGAAAGGGCAGTACCCAAGCACCAGTCCACCCACATATCAAATTATCAAAGTACCGAACGAGAATCATATGAGCGTGATGAAAACTAGCTTGACAAGAATTCCCATGTGTCCTCGGGAGCGCTTTTCTCATTATAAGAAGTTGTCCAGGCTTGTCCTTTGCTACAAAAAGGATTGGGACACCTTGCTGCACTTTATTTACTTTCATTGCTTGTTACCTGTTACAAATTATCTTATCACAAAACTATCTGTTACCTACAATTTCGGTGCTTGCAGAGAACACCCTACTGAAAACCGTTTGTCATTTCCTTCTGCTCCTCGTTGGGTTCGACACTCTTACTTATTGAAATGACTACGATAGATCCCCTATACCTGTGGGTCATCAAGACTCTTTTCTGGCGCCATTGCCGGGGAGTGAAGCGCCTTTGGTGAGTGGAACTTGGTAAGGAGACATTTATATAGTGTGCTGAAATTTTCTGTCACTTGTTACTATGGAAACTAATCCTTTGAGGGGATTGTTCGGGGCATCTTCGCCCCGACCAGTAGAGAAAAGAGTTGCTCCTCGACCTACTGAACCTACTGAAAATTTTTACTTTGACATTCCTTCGGGTATCATAGAGAAGCTGCTAGCTAATCCTTTTGCATGAGATGGAACATTGCATCCCGATTTACACCTTATCTTTGTGGATAAAGTTTGTGGATTATTTAAGCTTGCAGGTATTCCCGATGATGTTGTCAAAAGGAAGGTCTTCCCTTTATCTTTGAAGGGAGATGCATTGACATGGTATAGGCTATGTGATGATACGGGATCTTGGAATTATAAACGATTGAAGTTGGAATTTCACCAGAAGTTCTATCCTATGCATCTTGTTCATCGTGATCATAATTACATATATAATTTCTGTCCTCGCGAAAGAGAAAGTATCGCTCAAGCTTGGGGGAGGATTAAGTCAATGTTATATTCATGCCCCAATCATGAGCTCTCAAGAGAAATGATTATTCAAAAAATTTATGCTCGATTTTCTCTCAATGATCGCACCATGCTTGATACTTCCTGTGTTGGTTCTTATATGCTGAAGACTACTGAATTCAAGTGGGACTTATTGGAAAGAATTAAATGCAACTCTGAAGATTGGGGTTTCGACGATGGTAAGGAGTCAGGTATGACACCTAAGTTTGATTGTGTTAAATATTTTATGGATACCGATGCTTTTCGTGGTTTCAGCGCTAAATATGGACTTGACTCTGAGATAGTAGCTTCTTTCTGTGAATCTTTTGCTGCTCACGTTGATCTCCCTAAGGAGAAGTGGTTTAAATATAATCCTCCCACTGAGTAAAAGTAGTTGCACCTATTACAGTTGAATAAAAGACTATCACTTATAATGATCCTATTGTTCCTACTACTTATGTTGAGAAACCACCCTTTCCTGTTAGAATAAAGGATCATGCTAAAGCTTCGAGTGTGGTTCGTAAGAGTAATACTAGAACTTATACACCTCCCGAGCAAATTAATGTTGAACCTAGTATTGCTATGGTTAAAGATCTCTTGGATGATAATATAGATGGGCATGTTATTTACTTCTGTGGTGAAACTGCTAATATTGCTAGACCAGATGCTAAGATACATAGACCTGTTGTAGGCATGCCTGTTATTTCTGTTAAAATAGGAGATCACTGTTATCATGGCTTATGTGATATGTGTGCTAGTGCTAGTGCAATACCTTTTTCCTTATATAATGAAATTATGCATGATATCGCACCCGCTGAAATAGAAGGTATTGATGTTACAATTAAGCTTGCCAATAGAGATACTATTAAGCCAGTTGGGATTGTTAGAGATGTTGAAATCTTGTGTGGGAAAGTTAAATACCCTGCTGATTTTCTTGTTCTTGGTTCCCCACAAGACAGCTTTTGTCCCATTATATTTGGCAGACCCTTCTTGAATACTGTCAATGCTAGGATTGATTGCAAAAAGGATGTTGTTACAATTGGCTTAGGGGATATGTCTCATGAGTTTAATTTTGCTAAGTTTCGTAGACAACCCCGTGATAAATAATTGCCTAGTAAGGATGAAATTATTGGTCTTGCTTCTATTGCTGTACCTCCTACTGATCCGTTAGAACAATATTTCCTAGACCATGAAAATGATATGTTTATGAATGAAAGAAGGGAAATAGATGAAGTATTCCTTCAACAGGGTCCTATTCTCAAACACAACTTCCCTGTTGAAATCCTAGGGGATCCCCCTCCACCCAAGGGTGATCCCGTGTTTGAGCTCAAACCATTACCTGATAATCTTAAATACACTTACCTTGATGAAAAGAAGATATATCCTGTTATTATTAGTGCTAACCTTTCAGAGCAACAAGAGTAAAGATTATTGAAAACTCTGAAGAAGCACTGTGTTGCTATTGGATATACTCTAGATGATCTTAAGGGCATTAGTCCCACTCTATGCCAACACAAAAAAAATGGAGAAAGATGCCAAACCAGTTAGAGATCCTCAACGACGGTTAAATCCTTAGATGAAAGAAGTGGTAAGAAAGGAGATACTAAAGCTCCTTGAGGCAGGTATAATTTATCCCGTTGCTGATAGTGATTGGGTAAGTCCTGTCCATTGCGTCCCTAAGAAGGGAGGTATTACTGTCGTTCCTAATGATAAAGATGAATTGATTCCGCAAAGAATTATTATAGGCTATAGGATGGTAACTAATTTCCGTAAATTAAATAAAGCTACTAAGAAAGATCATTACCCTTTACCTTTTATTGATCAAATGCTAGAAAGACTATCCAAACATACACATTTCTGCTTTCTAGATGGTTATTATGGTTTCTCTCAAATACCTGTGTCAGCGGAGGATCAATCAAAAACTACTTTTACTTGCCCTTTCGGTACCTTTGCTTATAGATGTATGCCTTTTGGTTTATGTAATGCACCCGCTACCTTTCAAAGATGCATGATGGTTATATTCTCTGACTTTTGTGAAAAGATTTGTGAGGTATTCATGTATGATTTCTCCGTTTATGGATCCTCTTTTGATGATTGCTTGAGCAACCTTGATTGAGTTTTGCAGAGATGTGAAGACACTAGTCTCGTCTTGAATTGGAAAAGTGCCACTTTATGGTTAATTAAGGCATTGTCCTGGGGCATAAGTTTTCTGAAAAAGGTATTGAAGTTGATAAAGCTAAAGTTGATGCTATTGAAAAGATGCCATGTCCCAAGGACATTAAAGGTATAAGAAGTTTCCTTGGTCATGCCAGTTTTTATAGGAGGTTCATTAAGGACTTTTCTAAAATCTCTAGGCCTCTGACTAATTTATTGCAAAAAGATATTCCTTTTGTCTTTGATGATGATTGTATAGAAGCATTCGAAATACTTAAGAAAGCTTTGATCACTGCACCTATTGTTTAGCCACCTAATTGGAATTTACCCTTTGAAATTATGTGTGATGCTAGTGATTATGCTGTAGGTGATGTTCTAGGGAAAAGAGTGTAAGAAATTAAATGTTATCCCGTATGCTAGTAAACTCTTGATACTGCCCAGATAAATTATGCTACTACTAAAAAAGAATTCTTAGCAGTTGTATTTGCATGTGATAAGTTCAGACCTTATATTGTTTATTCTAAAGTTACTATTCACACTGATCATGCTGCTATTAAATATCTTATGGAAAAGAAAGATGCTAAACCTAGACTTATTAGATGGGTTCTCTTGCTCCAAGAATTTGATTTGCATATTATTGATAGAAAGGGAGCTGAGAACCCCGCTGCAGATAACTTGTCTAGGTTAGAGAATGTTCTTGATGACCCACTACCTATTGATGATAGCTTTCCTGATGAACAATTAGCGGTCATTAATGCTTCTCATACTGCTCCATGGTATGTTGATTATGCTAATTACATTGTTGCTAAATTTATACCACCTAGTTTCACATACCACTACTAGGGAAAACCTTATACACAGAATCTTAGCAGCAACACGGCACAAAAAGAAGCACTACTGCTAATTAGCAGTAGCACGGGTTTTTAACCCTCGCTACTACTAAGTTGATAGTAGTAGCACGGGTTTTTAACCCTCGCTACTACTAAGCGGTCTCTACCGTGCCCACCGACACATGCCATAGTAGTAGCGAGGGGTATAAACCCGCGCTACTACTAAGTTGATAGTAGTAGCACGGTTTAATACCCCTTGCTACTACTAAGTACGAGGTAGGTGAAGTTGCCATATCCTCGGCCGAATCCCCATCTCCTCCCCCAAATCCCTCCTCTCTTCCACCACTCTCTCCTCTCACTTTCCATACGCTATCACATGGACCTCTTGCCCATGCACCCATCCTCCTCCATGGCATCAAAAGAGGCCGCCGCCTCGCACCACCAGCGTGTAGGAGCTCGCCGGTCTTCCACCGACGTCTAGGAGGTCGCCGCCCCGCGCCACCACACCGGAGCACGTCACCACCGGTGACTAGCTCCGCTGCTCCCTACATCACCTTCCTCTCTCCCTCGGTTTTCCTTTTCTCTCTCTCCCTCTGGTTTAACTCACCCTCCCATGTCCATGCCCATGCAGGTCGTCGCCATGGATGACCCGGAGTTATCTGGCATGGTCGGGAAGAGGAGCCCCACGCCGCGGCCTGGCTCTGCCATAGAAACGGGCCCTCTCCAACAACCACTGCTGGATCTGGTCTTCCGCTGTCCGTTCATGCCTCCGGCAACGCCAATCATCGCTAGATCTTACCATTGCTGCCATTGACAGCACACACGGGATCGAGATTTTTTTTGTTTTTGAAAGTAATAGCAGTAGCGCGGGGTATAAGACCCGCTATAGCTAATTAGCAGTAGCGCTGTTTGCAACGCACGCTACAGCTAACCATGTATAGCAGTAGTGTCAACACGCGCTACTGCTACAAGTTAGCTGTGGCACCGTATCAGTAGCGTGGGCACCCGCGCTACTGATACACCCAAAACCCGCGCTGCTGCTAGGCTTTTCCCTAGTAGTGTACCAGCAAAAGAAAAGGTTCTTTTATGATTTAAGACATTACTTCTGGGATGACCCACACCTTTATAAAGAAGGAGTAGATAGTGTTATTAGACATTGTGTACCTGAGCATGAACAGGAACAGATCCTACGCAAGTGTCACTCCGAACCATATGGAGGACACCACGCTGGAGACAGAACTGCACATAAGGTATTGCAATCTGGTTTTTATTGGCCTACTCTCTTCAAAGATGCCCGTAAGTTTGTCTTGTCTTGTGATGAATGTTAAAGAATTGGTAATATTAGTAGACGTCAAGAAATGCCTATGAATTATTCTCTTGTTATTGAACCATTTGATGTTTGGGGCTTTGATTATATGGGACCTTTTCCTACCACTAATGGATATACACATATTTTAGTTGTTGTTGATTATGTTACTAAGTGGGTAGAAGCTATTCCAACTAGTAGTGCTGATCATAACACCTCTATTAATATGCTTAAAGAAGTTATTTTTCCGAGGTTTGGAGTCCCTAGATATCTCATGACTGATGGTGGTTCACATTTTATTCAAGGTGATTTTCGTAAAATTCTTGCTACGTATGATGTTAATCATAGAATAGCATCTCCTTATCACCCACAGTTTAGTGGTCAAGTAGAATTGAGTAATAGAGAGCTCAAATTAATTTTGCAAAAGACTGTTAATAGATCTAGAAAGAATTGGTCCAAGAAACTTGATGATGCATTATGGGCCTATAGAACTGCATATAAAAATCCTATGGGTATGTCTCCGTATAAGATGGTTTATGGAAAATCATGTCACTTACCTCTCGAACTTGAACATAAGGCATATTGGGCTATTAAAGAGCTCAACTATGATTTCAAACTTGCCGGTGAGAAGAGGTTATTTGATATTAGCTCACTTGATGAATGGAGAACCCAAGCCTATGAGAATGCCAAGCTGTTCAAAGAAAAAGTTAAAAGATGTCATGACAAAAGAATACAAAAGCGTGAGTTTAACATAGGTGATTATGTGTTGCTATTCAACTCTCATTTAAGATTTTTTGCAGGAAAACTTCTCTCTAAGTGGGAAGGTCCTTATGTTATCGAGGAGGTCTATCGTTCCGGTGCCATAAAAATCAACAACTTCGAAGGCACAAGTCAGAGGGTGGTGAACGGTCAAAGAATCAAACATTATATCTCAGGTAATCCTATCAATGTTGAAACCAATATTATTGAAACCATAACCCTGGAGGAATACATAAGGGACACTTTCTAGAACATTTCAGACTCCAAAAAGGAATAGGTATGTGGTACGGTAAGTAAACCGACTCCAAAACAATTCTAATGGCATTTTTTCTCCGTTTTGGAATATTTAAGAATTTTGGAAAGCAAGAAGTAATCCGGGAAGGACACGAGGCCTCCACGTGGGTGGAGGGCGCGCCCACCTTTACTGAGCGCCCCCCCCCCTGTCTCGTGGGCACCTCGTGTACCTCTCGGACTCCGTTTTCTTGCATGTTACTTCTTTTGTTCAGTAAAAATTCATTATATAATCTCCTGAAGGTTTTGACCACCGTATCATGCAAAAATCCTTTGTTTTTGTTTCGAGCTATTTCTGTCGCAGATTTAGAGCAAGATGTGTTCTCAAAAGTCAGTCGAGGAGAGTCGGGTGTCTCACCCGACACCAGGTCCAGAAGCAAACAGCGATACTTATCACTTTGGACCTTCAACGGAGGATGAGATGGAGGCCGACTTGAAACGGATAGATGCTATGGAGGAGGATCAAGAAGTTACCTCTCGCCTCCGATCTGGATTCACATTGGGGGAACTATAGAGCTCAGCCATTCCAAATTCGGTCATCCCTTCCAACGTTAAATTTCTTTCCTATGAAAATATGGAAAAGAGTGTCACTTGTTCTCCAGAAGCTATTCAGCATCCTTGGGTAAAAGGAGCATTGGCCGTCACAGGCAAGCTCCGTAAGGAGAATATGGACCTCAAGCAACAAGTCAATAAGCTCGAGGAGGAGAATCGTATCCTGAGAGGCATCATCGCCAAGAAGATCACAACACCAACTCTGAAGAAGGAGGCATAATTACATGGGTATGGGCACTCCCCTTGGCAACTGCCAAGCTTGGGGGAGGTGCCCCGGTATCGTATCACCATCACACTCCTATCTTTACCATTTTACTTAGGTCGATCCTTTTTAGTAATATCTCGATCTAGTAGATTGAAGTTTTGGTATGAATTACTTTTGAGTTTTGCTTTGTGATCTCTATATGTAATCGAGTCCGTGAACTATATAATAAAGATTAGTGTTGATTCAAGGGCTTTTGCGATCTTGCTATGATCTTAAGAAAATAGAAAGAATAAAAAGAATAAAAGATTTCATATTGATCTTATGGATAGTAATGACTTCACATATAAAGAGTGTGAGGCTTAAAAGTTGTTGAAAATTGACAAACATAGTCTTGGTCATCGTTGCAATTAATAGGAAGTAATAAGGAAAGAGAGGTTTTCACATATAAATATATTATCTTGGACATATTTTATCATTGTGAGCACTCATTAAGTATTATATGCTAAAGAGTTGATGTTGGACAAGGAAGACAATGTAATGGGTTATGTTTTCTCACATCTCAGTTAAAGTATATTGTCATGGATCTTACGAGCATGTTGAGCTTGCCTTTCCCCCTCATGCTAGCCAAATTCCTTGCACCAAGTGGAGATACTACTTGTGCTTCCAAATATCCTTAAACCCAGTTTTTCCATGAGAGTCCACTATACCTACCTATGGATTGAGTAAGATCCTTCAAGTAAGTTGTCATGTTGCAAGCAATAAAAATTGCCCTCTAAATATGTATGACTTATTAGTGCGGAGAAAATAAGCTTTATATGATCATGTGATATGGAAGTAATAAAAGCGACGGACTGCATAATAAATGTTCATATCACAAGTGGCAATATAAAGTGACGTTCTTTCGCATTAAGATTTTGTGCATCCAACCCTAAAAGCACATGACAACCTCTGCTTCCCTCTGCGAAGGGCCTATCTTTTACTTTATGTCTTTTACTTTATGCATGAGTCAAGGTGAGATTCACCTTTCCCTTTTCCATTTTATCCTTTGGCAAGCACCTCGTATTGGAAAGATCCTGATATATATCTCCAATTGGATGTAAGTTAGCATGAACTATTATTGTTGACATCACCCAAATGTGAATACGTTGGGAGGCGAAATTATAAGCCCCTATCTTTCTCGGTGTCCGATTAAAACTCCATAACCATAAGTATTGCATGAGTGTTAGCAATTGTAGAAGACTATATGGTAGTTGAGTATGTGGACTTGCTGAAAAGCTCTATTTTTGACTCTTTCCGATGTTATGATAAATTGCAATTGCTTCAATGACTGAGATTATAGTTTGCTAGTTCTCAATGAAGTTTCTGAACCGTACTTGACATTGTGAATAGATTGTTACTTGAGCATAAGAAATCATATGACAAAATCTATATATGTTGTTGTTATAAGAATAATCATGATGCCCTCATGTCCGTATTTTATTTTTTATCGACACCTCTATCGCTAAACTTGTGGACATATTTCTCGATATCAGCTTCCGCTTGAGGACAAGCGAGGTCTAAGCTTGGGGGAGTTGATACGTCCATTTTGCATCATTCTTTTATATCAATATTTATTGCATTATGGGCTGTTATTACATGTTATGTCACAATACTTATGGCTATTCTCTCTTATTTTACAAGGTTTATCATGAAGAGGGAGAATGCCGGCAGCTGGGATTCTGGCTGGAAAAGGAGCAAATATTGGAAACCTATTCTGCACAGCTCCAAAAATCCTAAAACTCCATGGAAGTCATTTTTGGAATTAATAATAATTAATGAGCGAATAAAATACCAAAGGGGGCCCACACCCTTGCTAGGAGGGTGGGGGCGCCCCCCTCCCCTACTGGGCGCACCCCCTGTCTCCTGGGCCCCCTGTTGGCCCTCCAGTGCCCATCTTCTGCTATATGAAGTCTCTTACCCTGGAAAAAATCATAAGCAAGCTTACGGGACGAAACTCCGCCGCCACAAGGCGGAACCTTGGCGGAACCAATCTAGGGCTCCGGCGGAGCTGTTGTCCCGGGGAAACATCCCTCTGGGAGGGGGAAATCATCACCATCGTCATCACCAACGATCCTCTCATCGGGAGGGGGTCAATCTCCATCAACATCTTCACCAGCACCATCTCCTCTCAAAACCCTAGTTCATCTCTTGTATCCAATCTTGTATCAAAACCACAAATTGGTACCTGAGGGTTGCTAGTAGTGTTGATTACTCCTTGTAGTTGATGCTAATTGGTTTACTTGGTGGAAGATCATAAGGGGAGATCAAAACAAAAACACAGGAACAAAGAAACTATGTCCAAACCAACGAGTCCTTTGGTCGACTCTAAAGAATGTATCGGGAGTTGGGAGTTAGCAGGATGGTTTTTTTTATACCTAAAAATGCAAAAAAAAGAATTTCTTCCTTTTGCTACATTTCGCTCAAAGGGTTGAAGGGAGATAGTGCCTCAAGTTATTTGCAAGGGCCAACTTGATCCTCTTCCCCAGGGATCCCAGATGAGGGAAGCCTAGGAGAGCCGCCGACTCCAACTATTGTCCATGTACGATCCATACTAGATCTGACCAACTGCCCATCCTACCTCCTCTACCTTTTTGACAGTTCAGATCCTTAATGCATATTAATACTCCTCTGATCATGAACATGAATATGCTTTGTGAGTAGTTACGTTTGTTCCTGAGGACATGTGTGAAGTCTTGCTATTAGTAGTCATGTGAATTTGGTATTCATTCGATATTTTGATGAGATGTATGTTGTCTCTCCTCTAGTGGTGTTATGTGAACGTCGACTACATGACACTTCACCATTATTTGGGCCTAGAGGAAGGCATTGGGAAGTAATAAGTAGATGATGGGTTGCTAGAGTGACAGAAGCTTAAACCCTAGTTTATGTGTTGCTTCGTAAGGGGCTGATTTGGATCCAGTAGTTTCATGCTATGGTTAGATTTACCTTAATACTCCTTTTGTAGTTGCGGATTCTTGCAATAGGGGTTAATCATAAGTGGGATGCTTGTCCAATAAAGGGCCATACCCAAGCACCGGTCCACCCACATATCAAATTATCAAAGTACCGACATATGAGCGTGATGAAAACTAGCTTGACGATAATTCCCATGTGTCCTCGGGAGCGCTTTTCTCATTATAAGAAGTTTTCCAGGCTTGTCCTTTGCTATAAAAAGGATTGGGCCACCTTGCTGCACTTTATTTACTTTCAGTGCTTGTTACCCATTACAAATTATCTTATCACAAAACTATCTGTTACCTACAATTTCAGTGCTTGTAGAGAATACCTTACTGAAAACCGCTTGTCATTTCCTTCTGCTTCGCGTGGGGTTCGACACTCTTACTTATTCAAAGGACTATGATAGATCCCCTATACTTGTGGGTCATCAATAATCATGTTGACTTGAACAGCAACGTGTAGCCCCCAAGGGTCGGCTCAGTAAGATAATACTGAGCTAGGACTTGTATATAATTCATTGATAATAACCTCATATGATGTAATCTCCACCATGGGGCTTGAACCCACGTCCACAAGGTTAAGATCTTTGTACTCTACCAACTGAGTAGTGTACCTTTCAATATAATGTATTAAAGCTTGTTTACCTTCAATTTTTGACAGGAGCAATTGGTAGCCCCCAAGGGTCGGCTCATTACAATGTGATGAGTCGGGTCTTCAATAAGTTGAGCAAAAAATGACTTTGCATTAGCCCCCAAGTGCCATGGTGCATGCTGGCAGTGACATGGGACTTGCATATTTGACATAATCTCAATTTGAATAATGTAGCCCCCAAGTGTCGGGTCGTAAGCCTGCAGCAACTCGGGACTATTCCCTTCATTGTAAAATAAATCATATCCATCGATAAAGTAATAGCCATTACGCTGAAGCGACTTTAAAGACCTCCATCATAATATCGGTTATTGATAACCATAATAAAAATGTAGCCATGTTGGCTATTAAAGATGTGAATAATATAATCCGGTTTGAAAACCGGTTCCTGTGACATGTGATTAAGCTGCCAGCTTACCATATTAATGTAGTAAGGGTGATAACCCAAAACTTAGAAGCTAATGCTTCCAAGTATTTAATATCATCATATACTGGTGACTTAACGTCCAAAGCCAGGCTGGGTTAACAAAAACCACGGGTATGCTTCAAATATGAGCTGTGAGATTGAAGGCTACATGGACGGTCCTTTAAACCAAATGGCAAGAAGAACCGAAAAAATATTCAAAAAATCAAACCAAAATGAGAAAAAAAATACGAGGCTATGCTTCGAATACGAGCAGGAAGCCGGACAAAAAGGGTTAATGGCTATGATTCGAATACGATCAGGAAGGCCCCAAGTGGTTTGTGGCATTGCGCAGATTAAAGGGGTACCGACAGCTATGATTCAAATACGATCGGGAATCCCCCCAGTGACCATAATGGTTAATGGCTATGATTCGAATACGATCAGGAAGCCGGACCAAAAGGGTTAACGGCTATGATTCGAATACGACCAAGCCCCCAGGTGGTTTGT
>NC_057810.1:518399776-518590712 GCF_018294505.1 Triticum aestivum
ACCAGGAAGCCGGACCTAAAGGGTTAATGGCTGTGATTCGAATACGACCAAGCCCCCAACTAATAGAAGTGTTTTTACGGCTATGGTTCGAATATGACCAGGAAGCCGGACCAAAAGGGTTAATGTCTGTGATTCGAATACGACCAAGCCCCCAAATGATCAAAGTGTTTTTATGGCTATGGTTTGAATACGACCAGGAAGCCAGACCAAAAGGGTTAATAGCTATGTTCTCTTTGGTGAAGACACCTATGTTTGAACAGAAAGCCCCCAAATGACCACTGAAGCAGGGTACCTATGTTTGAGTCGTGCTTTGCAACAGACTCTCTTTGGTCCCTTTAATTTTCTCTAAGAACTTGAACTTTGCGACAGATAAATTCTTCTTGAGCCGGGATTTTAAACTGGATATTCTTCATTTTGAGCCGGAAATTTTTTGACGGCCTTTAAACTGGCAATATTTGCTGAGCCATGTCTATGTAGCCCCCGAGTCTTAAGGCTACTCGAGGAGTTGGCTTGAGATTCTCGATATTTGACCGTGATATAAACTAGTATGAGTCATTTGACAGCTCAGTGATATAATAATCCCTTTTGTAGCAGACAACTTGTCCTGCATTGGAGAACTTGCAAGCCACAGTAATTTCTCTTTAAAGAAAGCAATATATAATATATAAAAATATAGTGGATGGATTTCACCTGATATGTCAGGCCAGAGATTATCCACCGCGGAGTTGATGGTCACCAAGCGAAGCTGAAATCAATCACGACCGAGTCGGCCATGGGAGCAGACAGATGAGCCGGCCGCGGAGTTGTAAGCCAGTGCGGATGGGGAGACTCGGCAGTGGCGTTGTAAACCGGCCTAGACGCGGGCGAATCGGCCATGGGCACAGACAATGAGTCCGTCACGTGTGTTGATATAGCGGGGGTGGCGACTTGCTCACGTATCCGTCCAGCAGCACGGCACGGACACGGGTGCTACTGCAAAAATAATATTGGCACACACCCCTTTGTGACACCTTTGTAACGAGTAATGGTCCTACGTATAAATATCACAGACGAGAGTAATTGTTTTCAAACAATTTAATATGTGATGATAAGATACATAGAAAGGATAGCACCTGATTAACTTTGATGATAGATGATCTGCACAAAGACTGGCGACTCAATACAACCCCTAAGTAGGAGCGGCTCAAAGCGATGCATCCGTGGTATAATAATACTTTTGTCATAAATAATTGCTCTGCATAAAAATGTTGCAAGCCAGAGTAACTACTCACAAACAGATTACTGTATGTAAATGAAATAGATAGGAGGGGTATCACCTGATATATTTTTTCGGATGTTGGTAGTAGCTCATTTGAACATCTCCAGCAGCTACCCTTCCCTGATAATAGCTATACACGTGACTGTTCCATCAAAAAACTACCAACCCACATGTCCGAATAATATGGTTGACCTTTCAACTTGATCTTCCATGTTAATACTTGATGCTTTATTGTCAGATGCCCTAGATAAAGTGGAGAAATGGCAGCTTGAAATTTGCTCTGGCGGCTTAGAACTGCAGCGACATGCGGCAAGCGAGGTGAACCGGTGAAGGCGATTTTGACACGGTTGGGCGTGTAGTACTAAATAACAGGGGCTGGTCCTCGGCGAGCGGTGATACGTCTCCAACGTATCTATAATTTATGAAGCATTCATGCCATTATATTATCTGTTTTGGATGTTTATGGGCTTTATTATACACTTTTATATTATTTTTGGGACTAACCTATTAACCGGAGGCCCAGCCCATATTGTTGTTTTCTTGCCTATTTCAGTGTTTCGAAGAAAAGGAATATCAAAAGGAGTCCAAACAGGATGAAACCTTCGGGAGCGTTATTTTTGGAACGGAAGCAATCCAGGAGAATTGGAGTTGAAGTCAAGCAAGCTTCGAGGTTGCCACGAGGGTGGGGGCGCCCCCCCTACTGGGCGCTCCCCCTGTCTCGTGGACCCCTCGAGACTCCCCTGACCGACTTCTTTCGCCTATATATTCCCATATACCCTAAAAACATCGAAGCGAACAATAGATCGGGAGTTCCGCTGCCGCAAGCCTCTGTAGCCACCAAAAACCTCTCGGGAGCCTGTTCCGGCACCCTACCGGAGGGGGATCCCTCACCGGTGGCCATCTTCATCATCCTGGCGCTCTCCATGACGAGGAGGGAGTAGTTCACCCTTGGGGCTGAGGGTATGTACTAGTAGCTATGTCTTTGATCTCTCTCTCTCGTGTTCTCTCTATGGCACGATCTTGATGTATCGCGAGCTTTGCTATTATAGTTGGATCTTATGATGTTTCTCCCCCTCTACTCTCTTGTAATGGATTGAGTTTTCCCTTTGAAGTTATCTTATCGGATTGAGTCTTTAAGGATTTGAGAACACTTGTTGTATGTCTTGCCGTGCTTATCTGTGGTGACAATGGGATATTCACGTGATCAACTTGATGTATGTTTTGGTGATCAACTTGAGGGTTCCGCCCATGAACCTATGCATAGGGGTTGGCACACGTTTTCGTCTTGACTCTCCGGTAGAAACTTTGGGGCACTCTTTGAAGTACTTTCTGTTGATTGAATTGATGAATCTGAGATTGTGTGATGCATATCGTATAATCATGCCCATGGATACTTGAGGTGACAATGGAGTATCTCGGTAACATTAGGGTTTTGGTTGATTTGTATCTGAAGGTGTTATTCTAGTATGAACTCTATGATAGATTGAACGAAAAGAATAGCTTTATGTTATTTTACTACAGACTCTTGAATAGATAGAACAGAAAGGATAACTTTGAGGTGGTTTCGTACCCTACCATATATCTCTTTGTTTGTTCTCCGCTATTAGTGGCTTTGGAGTGACTTTTTGTTGCATGTTGAAGGATTGTTATATGATCTATCTATGTTATTATTGTTGAGAGAACTTGCACTAGTGAAGGTATGAACCTTAGGCCTTGTTTCCTACCATTGCAATACCGTTTGTGCTCACTTTTATCATTAGTTACCTTGCTATTTTTATAATTTCAGGTTACAAATATTCATATCTACCATCCATATTGCACTTGTATCACCATCTCTTCGCCGAACTAGTGCACCTATACAATTTACCATTGTATTGGGTGTGTTGGGGACACAAGAGACTCTTTGTTATTTTGTTGCAGGGTTGCTTGAGAGAGACCATCTTCATCCTACGCCTCCCACAGATTTATAAACCTTAGGTCATCCACTTGAGGGAAATTTGCTACTGTCCGACAAACCTCTGCACTTGGAGGCCCAACAACGTCTACAAGAAGAAGGTTGTGTAGTAGACATCAAGCTCTTTTCTGGCGCCGTTGCCGGGGAGGTGAATGCTTGAAGGTATATCTTTAGATCTTGCAATCGAGTCTTTTAGTTTCTTGTTTTATCACTAGTTTAGTCTATAAAAGAAAACTAGAAAAAATGGAATTGAGTTTGTCTCATACGCTTCATCTTCTTAATATCTTTCGTGAGTATGATGAAAAGGAAAATTGTGCAAGTGCTAGAAGAAGAAGTCTATAAAATGTTTGATACTAAATCTTTGAATGATGAGCATGATTGCAATGTTGTTAGTATGAACTCCTTGAATATCCATAGTACTAATGATGATTGCACTAGTTATGATGAAATTGTCTCTTATAAGCATGTAGATTTTTTTTGGAGAGCATTGGGTTTGCATAGATACACCAAATAGAGAAGATGGATATTGCAAGAGGCATAAGCATGTATAAACTAAATAGTTGCAAGAAAGGCTAAGGGTCAGTGCTGAAAATTTATATTTCCTTCGTCGTACTTGTGAACTTTGCAATGAAAGTGGTCATTTACATCTCCGATGCAAATTGTTTCATGATCGAATCGTCTCCAAAAATTGTGATGATTTGATCTCCCTTGCACATTATAATGAACTTAGTTTGCTTATGGGTTACGAAGAAATGAAAAGTTTAACTAAATTTCTTCCAGAATTTGCCCGTTATAACCTTCTTGAGTTTGATCTAGAGGAAATTTATATGTATTGTGCAGTGAATTGCATTGAAAATCCTTATATTGCCAATTACATAAAGAAAAGAAAGCAAATAGAATATGATGAGAATACTAATGAAAGGGAAGAGACTTCCCAATCTCCTCCTATTATTTCTTATGATGAATCAGGTAACGAGGAGGAGCTTTCTATTCAAACAATCTCATCAATAAGGAGCTCAAAGAAGAAGGTTGAACCCACACATAATGTGAAGAAGAAAAAGAAAAAACGGAGAAACAAAGGTAAAAAGGTATCCCTCCCAAATGATGTTGCTCCTACTACTTATTGTGATGATGATAATTGCTATACTATTGGTGCTATCCATACTATTAATGATGAGAGTGATTATGCTTATGATATGAAAAGGCCCAAGCTTGGGGAAGCTATGTTTGATGAGGATGACATATTTTAGAACATATTTTCTGAAATTAATGTTTGTCCCAAGCTTGGGGATGCTACGTTTAATGAAGATGATATTTTTAGCCTCCCAAGTTTTGATATGCAAAGTTGTTATGATGATAGCACACCTCTTACCTATGATGATTATATCGATGAAAGTGGGTTTGGAAGCGTGTCTACTTTAGGAAGTAGTGATCCCACTATTTTGGAAGATGCTGAATCTTATTGTGATGAATATGAAAGTGGATTTGGAAGAGTGTCAAATTTATTTAGTGATGATTCCACTATCTTGGAAGAGGTTTCAATAGATTATGATGAGAACAAAGTTGCTACTTATGATGATTATGTGATGAAACTTATGCTATAAAAAGTAGTGATTATTATATTTATAAAACTTGTCATGATTATGATTACCCTTTTTCTGAACATTACTCTTTTAATGTGGTAACAATTTATAGTATTCAAGTCTTTTATGATACTCCCACTAGTCTGGATAAGAAGAATTTTGCTTATGTGGAGAGTAGTAAATTTTCTATGCAGGTAGATCATGAAAAGAATGCTTTATGTTCTCGTTATATTGTTGAATTCTTTCATGATGCTACTGAATATTATTATGAGGGAGGAGTATATGCTTGTAGGAATTGCAATAATATCAAGTTCTCTCTCTATGTGCTTAAAGTTTTGAAGTTATGTTTGTTTTACCTTCCTATGCTAGTTGATTATTGTTCCCATAAGTTGTTTTCTCACAGAATCCCTATGCATAGGAAGTGGGTTAGGCTTAAATGTGCTAGTCATATGCTTCATGATGCTCACATTATGTTTCAATTCTTATCTTTTATGTGAGCATCATTGTCATCATCATGCCTAGCTAGAAAGGCATCAAAGAAAAGCGCTTGTTGGGAGACAACCCAATATTTACCCTTACTTTTTTGTGTGTTCACATGATTATGCTACTGTAGTAATCATGTTTTATAGGTTTTGTTTCAATAAAGTGAAAATCAGAAACTTTTGCACCCAGTAAATTAGTTTTGATAATTCACAGAAACGTGCTTATGATCTGATTCTTTTTGTTCTGGATTGGTACACAAATTTCTTAGGACTTCCTAATTTGGTAGGATTTTTGGAGTTCCATAAGTATACTTTTGATACAAATTACTACAGACTGTTCTGTTTTTGACAGATTCTGTTTTCTATGTGTTGTTTGCTTATTTTGGTGAATCTATGAGTAGTATCGGAGGGTATGAACCATAGAGAAGTTGTAATACAGTAGATATTACAACAATATGAATTTAGAATGAGTTCACAACAGTACCTAAGTGGTGGTTTTATTTTCTTATACTAACGGAGTTTACAAGTTTTCTGTTGAGTTTTGTGTTGTGAAGTTTTCAGGTTTTGGGTAAAGATTCGATGGATTATGGAATAAGGAGTGGAAAGAGCCTAAGCTTGGGGATTACCAAGGAACCCCAAGGTAATATTCAAGGACAACCAAGAGCCTAAGCTTGGCGATGCCCTGGAAGGCATTCCCTCTTTCGTCTTCGTCCATCGGTAACTTTACTTGGAGCTATATTTTTATTCACCACATGATATGTGTTTTGCTTGGAGAGTCATTTTCTCTTGTTAGTATTTGATTTCTGTTATTTAGAATAATGTTTTGCATCTATATTTTCAATAAAAATGTCAAGGATAGCCTTTACCGTTCTTATTTTGCTAGTATACATGTTGCTGTTTGAAAACAGAAAGTTTACCCCTGTTGCAAAAATTCCCTAGAAAAGTCAGAGCATGGTATAATGTTGAAACTTTTTGCATATTTAGATATGATAAATATTCTACAGTAAGGTATTTTTCTCATAATTTTTGGAGTTAGGGAAGTATGATGAATCTTGCATTCTTTACAGACTGTACTGTTTTGGCAGATTGTTGTTATGTCTGCTTGTTTAATGATTCTATTTGAGGATAGGAGTGTTAAATATGCAGAGACATTTAGTGTGCAATGTGGAATAATAATTTTAGTGATTTGTCACAGTATAAAATGATAAGGTTTTGCATTTGTTTATACTAACTTATCTCACGAGTTCTTGTTGAGTTTTATGTGGATGAAGTTTTTGAGAAATAGAGAAACCATGATATGAGAGGGATTAAGGAGACACAAAAGTTCAGACTTGGGGATGCCCAAGGCACCCCAAGATAATATTTCAAGAAGTCTCAAGCATCTAAGCTTGGGGATGCCCCATTAGGCATCCCACCTTTCTTCTTCAACAACTATCGGTTAGTATCGGTTGAGCCTAAGTTTTTGCTTCTTCACATGAGTTGTGCTATCCTTGAAATATCATTTTATCTTGCTTTGCTTGCTACTTGAATAAAGTACTTAAGATCTGAAATTCTTAAATGAGAGAGAGTCTTCACATAGCTACATAATTATTTAGCTACTCATTGATATTCACTTATATCTTTTTGGAGTAGTTTGTCATTTACTCATGTGCTTCACTTATATCCTATGAGTAAATGGTTGAATGAGTTGAATGTCATAAATCTGAAATTATCTATATGTTTCATTTGCTTATCCCATGGGGAGTAATGACTTCACATCTAAAAAGTAGAGGTTGTAAATTTATTGAAGGTTAGCAAGCATTGTATTGGTCATTTGAACAATTCATGAAAGAATATTGAAGGAAGAGAGATTTCACATATAAATATACTATCTTGGACATCTTTTATAATTGTGAGCGCTCATTAAAGTATGACATGCTAAAGAGTTGATGTTGGACAAGGAAGACAACGTAATGGGTTATGTTTTCTCACATCTCAGTTAAAGTATATTGTCATGGATCGTCCAACATGTTGAGCTTGCCTTTCCCCCTCATGCTAGCCAAATTCCTTGCACCAAGTAGAGATACTACTTGTGCTTCCAAATATCCTTAAACCCAGTTTTTGACATGAGAGTCCACCATACCTACATATGGATTGAGTAAGATCGTTCAAGTAAGTTGTCATGTTGCAAGCAATAAAAATTGATCTCTAAATATGTATGACTTATTAGTGTGGAGAAAATAAACTTTATACGATCGTGTGATATGGATGTAATAAAAGCGACGGACTGCATAATAAAGGTTCATATCATAAGTGGCAATATAAAGTGACGTTCTTTTGCATTAAGATTTTGTGCATCCAACCCTAAAAGCACATGACAACCTCTGCTTCCCTCTGCGAAGGGCCTATCTTTTACTTTATGTCTTTTACTTTATGCAAGAGTCAAGTGTTGGAAATATGCCCTAGAGGCAATAATAAAAGGATTATTATTATATTTCCTTGTTCATGATAATTGTCTTTTATTCATGCTATAATTGTATTATCCGGAAATCATAATACACGTGTGAATACATAGACCACAATACGTCCCTAGTAAGCCTCTAGTTGACTAGCTCGTTGGTTAACAGATAGTCATGGTTTCCTGACTATGGACATTGGATGTCATTGACAACGGGATCACATCATTAGGAGAATGATGTGATGGGCAAGACCCAATCCTAAGCATAGCACAAGATCGTGTAGTTCGTTTTGCTAGAGCTTTTCCAATGTCAAGTATCTCTTCCTTAGACCATGAGATCGTGTAACTCCCGGATACCGTAGAAGTGCTTTGGGTGTACCAAACGTCACAACGTAACTGGGTGACTATAAAGGTGCACTACAGGTATCTCCGAAAGTGTCTGTTGTGTTGACACGGATCGAGACTGGGATTTGTCACTCCGGATTACGGAGAGGTATCACTGGGCCCACTCGGTAGTGCATCATCATAATGAGCTCAAAGTGACCAAGTGTCTGGTCACGGATCATGCATTACGGTACGAGTAAAGTGACTTGCCGGTAACGAGACTGAACGAGGTATTGGGATACCGACGATCGAGTCTCGGGCAAGTAACATACCGTCTGACAAAGGGAATTGCATACGGGGTTGATTGAATCCTCGACATCATGGTTCATCCGATGACATCATCGAGGAGCATGTGGGAGCCAACATGGGTATCCAGATCCCGTTGTTGGTTATTGAACGGAGAGCCATCTCGGTCATGTCTGCGTGTCTCCCGAACCCGTAGGGTCTACACACTTAAGGTTCGGTGACGCTAGGGTTATTAGGAAGACTTGTATGTGATTACCGAATGTTGTTCGGAGTCTCGGATGAGATCCCGGACGTCACGAGGAGTTCCGGAATGGTCCGGAGGTAAAGATTTATATATGGGAAGTTGTCATGCGGACACCGGAAAGTTTCGAGGGCATATCGGTATTGTACCGGGGCCACCGGAGGGGTTCCGGGGGTCCATCGGGAGGGGCCACCCCTCTTGGTGGGCCACATGGGCCGCGTGGGGCAGGGAACCAGCCCCTGGAGGGCTGGGCACCCCCCCTTGGGCCCATGCGCCTAGGGTTGGGGGGGGGAACCCTAAAGGGGGCGCACCCCCTTTGCTTGGGGGGCAAGCCCCCTCCCTGGCCGCCGCCCCCCCTCTAGATCTCATCTAGAGGGGGCCGGCCCCCTTCCCCCTTCCCCTATAAATAGAGGGGCGAGGGGAGGGCTGAACACCTGATCCAAGGCGCAGCCCCTCCCCTCCCCAACACCTCTCCTCCTCCGTTGTGCGCTTGGCGAAGCCCTGTCGGAGTACTGCCTCTCCACCATCATCACGCCGTCGTGCTGCTGCTGGAGCCTTCTTCCTCAACCTCTCCTTCCCCCTTGCTGGATCAAGAAGGAGGAGACGTCGTCCGTACCGTACGTGTGTTGAACGCGGAGGTGTTGTCCATTCAGCACTTGGTCATCGGTGATCTGAATCACGGCGAGTATGACTCCATCATCATCGTTCCCTCGAACGCTTCCACACGCAATCTACAAGTGGTATGTAGATGCAATCTCTCTCCCATGACTCGTTGCTTAGATGAACTCATAGATGGATCTTGGTGAAACCGTAGGAAAAATTTTAATTTTCTGCAACGTTCCCCAACAGTGGCATCATGAGCTAGGTCTATGCATAGTTCTCTATTGCACGAGTAGAACACAATTTTGTTGTGGGCGTAGATCTTGTCAACTTGCTTGCCGCTACTAGTATTATCTTGCTTCAGCGGTATTGTGGGATGAAGCGGCCCGGACCAACCTTACACGTACGCTTACGTGAGACCGGTTCCACCGACTGACATGCACTAGTTGCATAAGGTGGCTGGCGGGTGTCTGTCTCTCCCACTTTAGTTGGAGCGGATTCGATGAAAAGGGTCCTTATGAAGGGTAAATAGAAGTTGACAAAATCACGTTGTGGTTATTCGTAGGTAAGAAAACGTTCTTGCTAGAACCCAATTGCAGCCACGTAAAAGATGCAACAACAATTAGAGGATGTCTAACTTGTTTTTGCAGCAATTGTCATGTGATGTGATATGGCCAGAAGTTGTGATGAATGATGAATGATATATTGTGATGTATGAGATCATGTTCTTGTAATAGGAATCACGACTTGCATGTCGATGAGTATGACAACCGGCAGGAGCCATAGGAGTTGTCTTTATTTTTTTGTATGACCTGCGTGTCATTGAAGAACGCCATGTAAATTACTTTACTTTATTGCTAAACGCGTTAGCCATAGAAGTAGAAGTAGTCATTGGCGTGACAACTTCATGAAGACACAATGATGGAGATCATGATGATGGAGATCATGGTGTCATGCCGGTGACGAAGATGATCATGGAGCCCCGAAGATGGAGATCAAAGGAGCTATATGATATTGGCCATATCATGTCACTACTATATAATTGCATGTGATGTTTATTATGTTTTATGCATCTTGTTTACTTAGAACGGCGGTAGTAAATAAGATGATCCCTTATAATAATTTCAAGAAAGTGTTCCCCCTAACTGTGCACCGTTGCTAAAGTTCGTCGTTTCGAAGCACCACGTGATGATCGGGTGTGATAGATCCTTACGTTCACATACAACGGGTGTAAGATAGATTTACACATGCAGAACACTTAGGGTTAACTTGACGAGCCTAGCATGTACGGACATGGCCTCGGAACACAAAGACCGAAAGGTCGAACACGAGTCATATGGAAGATACGATCAACATGGAGATGTTCACCGACGATGACTAGTCCGTCTCACGTGATGATCGGACACGGCCTAGTCGACTCGGATCGTGTAACACTTAGATGACTAGAGGGATGTCAAATCTGAGTGGGAGTTCATTCAATAATTTGATTAGATGAACTTAATTATCATGAACTTAGTCTAAAACCTTTGCAAATATGTCTTGTAGATCAAATGGCCAACGCTCATGTCAACATGAACTTCAACGCGTTCCTAGAGAAAACCAAGCTGAAAGATGATGGTAGCAATGGACTGGGTCCGGAACCTGAGGATCATCCTCATAGCTGCCAGGAAACAATATGTCCTAGAAGGACCGCTAGGTGATGCACCCGTCCCAGAGAACCAAGACATTATGAATGCTTGGCAGTCTCGTGCTAATGATTACTCCCTCGTTCAGTGCGGCATGCTTTACAGCTTAGAACCGGGGCTCCAAAAGCGTTTTGAGCAACACGGAGCATATGAGATGTTCGAGGAGCTGAAACTAGTTTTCCAAGCTCATGCCCGGGTCGAGAGATAAGAAGTCTCCGACAAGTTCTATAGTTGTAAGATGGAGGAAGATAGTTCTGTCAGTGAGCATATACTCAAAATGTCTGGGTTGCACAACCGCCTGTCCCAGCTGGACATTAACCTCCCGGATGAGGCGGTCATTGACAGAATCCTTCAGTCGCTCCCACCAAGCTACAAGAGCTTTGTGATGAACTACAATATGCAGGGGATGGTGAAGACCATTCCTGAAGTATTTTCAATGCTGAAGTCAGCAGAGGTTGAAATCAAGAAAGAACATCAAGTGTTGATGGTCAATAAGACCACTAAGTTCAAGAAGGGCAAGGGTAAGAAGAACTTCAAGAAGGACGGCAAAGATGTTGCCGCGCCCGGTAAGCCAGTTGCCGGGAAGAAGTCAAAGAATGGACCCAAGCCTGAAACTGTGTGCTTTTATTGCAAGGGGAAGGGTCACTAGAAGCGGAACTGCCCCAAATACTTAGCGGACAAGAAGGACGGCAACACTAAAGGTATATTTGATATACATGTAATTGATGTGTACCTTACCAGTACTCGTAGTAACTCCTGGGTATTTGATACCGGTGCCGTTGCTCACATTTGTAACTCACAACAGGAGCTGCGGAATAAGCGGAGACTGGCGAAGGACGAGGTGATGATGCACGTCGGGAATGGTTCCAAGGTCGATGTGATCGTCGTCGGCACGCTACCTCTACATTTACCTACGGGATTAGTTTTAAACCTCAATAATTGTTATTTAGTGCTAAGTTTGAGCATGAACATTGTATCTGGATCTCGTTTAATACGAGATGGCTACTCATTTAAATCCGAGAATAATGGTTGTTCTATTTATATGAGAGATATGTTTTATGGTCATGCCCCGATGGTCAATGGTTTATTCTTAATGAATCTCGAACGTAATGTTACACATATTCATAGCGTGAATACCAAAAGATGTAAAGTTGATAACGATAGTCCCACATACTTGTGGCACTGCCGCCTTGGTCACATTGGTGTCAAGCGCATGAAGAAGCTCCATGCTGATGGACTTTTAGAGTCTCTCGATTATGAATCATTTGACACATGCGAACCATGCCTCATGGGCAAAATGACCAAGACCCCGTTCTCCGGAACAATGGAGCGAGCAACCAACTTGTTGGAAATCATACATACTGATGTGTGCGGTCCAATGAGCGTTGAGGCTCGCGGAGGGTATCATTATGTTCTCACTCTCACTGATGACTTGAGTAGATATGGGTATGTCTACTTGATGAAACACAAGTCTGAGACCTTTGAAAAGTTCAAGGAATTTCAGAATGAAGTAGAGAATCAACGTGACCGAAAGATAAAATTCTTACGATCGGATCGTGGAGGAGAATATTTAAGTCACGAATTTGGTACACACTTAAGAAAATGTGGGATAGTTTCACAACTCACGCCGCCTGGAACACCTCAGCGTAACGGTGTGTCTGAACGTTGTAATCGCACTCTATTGGATATGGTGCGATCTATGATGTCTCTTACCGATTTACCGCTATCATTTTGGGGATACGCTCTAGAGACAGCTACATTCACTTTAAATAGGGCACCGTCTAAATCCGTTGAGACGACACCGTATGAATTATGGTTTGGGAAGAAACCTAAGATGTCGTTTCTAAAAGTTTGGGATGCGATGATTATGTCAAGAAACTTCAACCTGAAAAGCTCGAACCCAAGTCGGAAAAATGCGTCTTCATAGGATACCCTAAAGAAACCATTGGGTATACCTTCTACTTAAGATCCGAGGGCAAGATCTTTCTTGCCAAGAACGGATCCTTTCTGGAAAAAGAGTTTCTCTCGAAAGAAGTAAGTGGGAGGAAAGTAGAACTCGATGAAGTACTACCTCTTGAACGGGATAGTAGTGCAGCTCAGGAAAATGTTCCTGTGATGCCTACACCAACTGAAGAGGAAAATAATGATGATGATCAAGGTACTTCGGATCAAGTTGCTACTGAACTTCATAGGTCCACAAGGACACGCTCCGCACCAGAGTGGTACGGCAACCCTGTCCTGGAAATCATGTTGTTGGACAACGGTGAACCTTCGAACTATGAAGAAGCAATGGCGGGCCCAGATTCTAACAAATGGCTTGAAGCCATGAAATCCGAGATAGAATCCATGTATGAAAACAAAGTATGGACTTTGACAGACTTGCCCGATGAACGGCGAGCGATAGAAAACAAATGGATCTTTAAGAAGAAGACGGACGCAGATGGTAATATTACCGTCTATAAAGCTTGACTTGTCGCTAAGGGTTATCGGCAAGTTCAAGGGATTGACTACGATGAGACTTTCTCTCCCGTAGCGAAGCTTAAGTCCGTCCGAATCATGTTAGCAATTGCCGCATACTATGATTATGAGATATGGCAGATGGACGTCAAAACGGCATTCCTTAATGGGCATCCTAAGGAAGAACTGTATATGATGCAGCCGGAGGGTTTTGTCGATCCTAAGAATGCTAACAAAGTGTGCAAGCTCCAGCGATCCATTTATGGGCTAGTGCAAGCATCTCGGAGTTGGAACATTCGCTTTGATGAGATGATCAAAGCATTTGGGTTTATGCAGACTTATGGAGAAGCCTGCGTTTACAAGAAAGTGAGTGGGATCTCTGTAGCATTTCTCATATTATATGTAGATGACATACTTTTGATGGGAAATGATATAGAATTCTTGGATAGCATTAAGGCCTACTTGAATAAGTGTTTTTCAATGAAGGACTTTGGAGAAGCTGCTTACATATTAGGCATCAAGATCTATAGGGATAGATCGAGACGCCTCATAGGTCTTTCACAAAGCACATACCTTGATAAGATTTTGAAGAAGTTCAAAATGGATCAGCCCAAGAAAGGGTTCTTGCCTGTACTGCAAGGTGTGAGATTGAGCTCGGCTCAATGCCCGACCACGGCAAAAGATAAGGAAGAGATGAGCGTCATCCCCTATGCCTCAGCCATAGGATCTATTATGTATTCCATGCTGTGTACCAGACCTGATGTAAACCTTGCCGTAAGTTTGGTAGGAAGGTACCAAAGTAATCCCGGCAAGGAACACTGGACAGTGGTCAAGAGTATCCTGAAGTACCTGAAAAGGACAAAGGACATGTTTCTCGTTTATGGAGGTGACGAAGAGCTCGTCGTAAAGGGTTACGTCGATGCTAGCTTCGACACAGATCTGGATGACTCTAAGTCACAAACCGGATACGTGTATATGTTGAATGGTGGAGCAGTAAGCTGGTGCAGCTGCAAGTAGAGCGTCGTGGCGGGATCTACATGTGAAGCGGAGTACATGGCAGCCTCGGAGGCAGCGCAAGAAGCAATTTGGGTGAAGGAGTTCATCACTGACCTAGGAGTCATACCCAAT
Source organism: Triticum aestivum (assembly GCF_018294505.1). Taxonomy (NCBI): domain Eukaryota; kingdom Viridiplantae; phylum Streptophyta; class Magnoliopsida; order Poales; family Poaceae; genus Triticum; species Triticum aestivum. The sequence continues at coordinate 518,414,232 of NC_057810.1, forward strand.
GCGTCGGGGCCGATCAAACTCTTCTGTGACAACACTGGAGCTATTGGCCTTGCCAAGGAGCCCAGGTTTCACAAGAAGACCAGGCACATCAAGCGTCGCTTCAACTCCATCCGTGAAAATGTTCAAGATGGAGACATAGATATTTGCAAAGTACATACGGATCTGAATGTCGCAGATCCGTTGACTAAACCTCTCTCGCGAGCAAAACATGATCAACACCAGAACTCTATGGGTGTTCGATTCATCACAATGTAACTAGATTATTGACTCTAGTGCAAGTGGGAGACTGTCAGAAATATGCCCTAGATGCAATAATAAAAGGATTATTATTATATTTCCTTATTCATGATAATTGTCTTTTATTCATGCTATAATTGTATTATCCGGAAATCATAATACACGTGTGAATACATAGACCACAATACGTCCCTAGTAAGCCTCTAGTTGACTAGCTCGTTGGTCAACAGATAGTCATGGTTTCCTGACTATGGACATTGGATGTCATTGACAACGGGATCACATCATTAGGAGAATGATGTGATGGACAAGACCCAATCCTAAGCATAGCACAAGATCGTGTAGTTCGTTTTGCTAGAGCTTTTCCAATGTCAAGTATCTCTTCCTTAGACCATGAGATTGTGTAACTCCCGGATACCGTAGAAGTGCTTTGGGTGTACCAAACGTCACAACGTAACTGGGTGACTATAAAGGTGCACTACAGGTATCTCCGAAAGTGTCTATTGTGTTGACACGGATCGAGACTGGGATTTGTCACTCCGGATTACGGAGAGGTATCACTGGGCCCACTCGGTAGTGCATCATCATAATGAGCTCAAAGTGACCAAGTGTCTGGTCACGGGATCATGCATTACGGTACGAGTAAAGTGACTTGCCGGTAACGAGACTGAACGAGGTATTGGGATACCGATGATCGAGTCTCGGGCAAGTAACATACCGTCTGACAAAGGGAATTGCATACGGGGTTGATTGAATACTCGACATCGTGGTTCATCCGATGACTTCATCGAGGAGCATGTGGGAGCCAACATGGGTATCCAGATCCCGCTGTTGGTTATTGACCGGAGAGCCGTCTCGGTCATGTCTGCGTGTCTCCCGAACCCGTAGGGTCTACACACTTAAGGTTCGGTGACGCTAGGGTTATTAGGAAGACTTGTATGTGATTACCGAATGTTGTTCGGAGTCCCGGATGAGATCTCGGACGGCACGAGGAGTTCCGGAATGGTCCGGAGGTAAAGATTTATATATGGGAAGTTGTCATGCGGACATCAGAAAGTTTCGGGGGCATATCGGTATTGTACCGGGGCCACCGGAGGGGTTCCGGGGTCCACCGGGAGGGGCCACCGCTCTTGGTGGGCCACATGGGCCGCGTGGGGCAGGGAACCAGCCCCTGGAGGGCTGGGCGCCCCCCCCCCTTGGGCCCAGGCGCCTAGGGTTGGGGGGGGAACCCTAAAGGGGGCGCACCTCCTTTGCTTGGGGGGCAAGCCCCCTCCCTGGCCGCCGCCCCCCTCCCTCTAGATCTCATCTAGAGGGGGCCGGCCCCCTTCCCCCTTCCCCTATAAATAGAGGGGCGAGGGGAGGGCTGAACACCTGATCCAAGGCGCAGCCTCTCCCCTCCCCAACACCTCTCCTCCTTCGTTGTGCGCTTGGCGAAGCCCTGTCGGAGTACTGCCTCTCACCATCATCACGCCGTCGTGCTGCTGCTAGAGCCTTCTTCCTCAACCTCTCCTTCCCCCTTGCTGGATCAAGAAGGAGGAGACGTCGTCCGTACCGTACGTGTGTTGAACGCGGAGGTGTTGTCCGTTCAGCACTTGGTCATCGGTGATCTGAATCACGTCGAATACGACTCCTTCATCACCGTTCCCTCGAACGCTTCCGCACGCAATCTACAAGTGGTACGTAGATGCAATCTCTCTCCCATGACTCGTTGCTTAGATGAACTCATAGATGGATCTTGGTGAAACCATAGGAAAAATTTTAATTTTCTGCAACGTTCCCCAACATCAAGGTGATCTTCACCTTTCCCTTTTTCATTTTATCCTTTGGCAAGCACCTCATGTTGGAAAGATCCTGATATATATATCCAATTGGATGTAAGTTAGCATGAACTATTATCATTGACATCACCCAAAGGTGAATACGTTGGGAGGCAACACTATAAGCCCCTATGTTTCTCAGTGTCCGATTAAAACTCCATAACCATAAGTATTGCATGAGTGTTTGCAATTGTCGAAGACTATATGATAGTTGAGTATGTGGAGTTTGCTAAATCAAAGCTCTGACGTAGACCCTTCCTGAAAATAAGATGAATTGTAATTGTATGATGACTGAGAATGAAGTTTGCTAGTTTTCAAGAAAGTCTATGGTCTATGCTTTAACATGTGAATAGCTTGTTACTTGATCTTGAGAATTTTTATGAGATGAACTACTTTTATGACATATAATCATGCTAGAAAAGGTGATTGAAATTTTCATTGATCAAACTTGCGCACCTGCTAGCATTCACACTTCATCAATTCTTTCTTTTATCATTTACCTACTCGAGGACGAGCAGGCATTAAGCTTGGGGATACTGATACGTCTCCAACGTATCTATAATTTATGAAGCATTCATGCTATTATATTATCTGTTTTGGATGTTTATGGGCATTATTATACACTTTTATATTATTTTTGGGACCAACCTATTAACCGGAGGCCCAGCCCATATTGCTGTTTTCTTGCTTATTTTAGTGTTTCGAAGAAAAAGAATATCAAACGAAGTCCAAACGGAATGAAACCTTCGGGAGCGTTATTTTTGGAACGGAAGCAATCCAGGAGACTTGGAGTTGAAGTCAAGGAAGCCTCGAGGTGTCCACGAGGGTGGGGGGCACCCCCCCACTGGGCGCGCCCCCTGTCTCGTGGGCCCCTCGAGACTCCCCCGACCGACTTCTTTCGCCTATATATTCCCATATACCCTAAAAACATCGAAGCGAACAATAGATCGGGAGTTCCGCCGCCGCAAGCCTCTGTAGCCACCAAAAACCTCTCGGGAGCCTGTTCCGGCAACCTGCCGGAGGGGGGGTCCCTCACCGGTGGCCATCTTCATCATCCCGGCACTCTCCATGACGAGGAGGGAGTAGTTCACCCTCGGGGCTGAGGGTATGTACCAGTAGCTATGTGTTTGATCTCTCTCTCTCTCTCTCGTGTTCTCTCTATGGCACGATCTTGATGTATTGCGAGCTTTGCTATTATTGTTGGATCTTATGATGTTTCTCCCCCACTACTCTCTTGTAATGTATTGAGTTTTCCCTTTGAAGTTATCTTATCGGATTGAGTCTTTAAGGATTTGAGAACACTTGATGTATGTCTTGCCATGCTTATCTGTGGTGACAATGGGATATTCACGTGATCAACTTGATGTATGTTTTGGTGATGAACTTGCGGGTTCCGCCCATGAACCTATGCATAGGGGTTGGCACACGTTTTCGTCTTGACTCTCCGGTAGAAACTTTGGGGCACTCTTTGAAGTACTTTGTGTTGGTTGAATTGATGAATCTGAGATTGTGTGATGCATATCGTATAATGATGCCCACGGATATTTGAGGTGACAATGGAGTATCTAGGTGACATTAGGGTTTTGGTTGATTTGTGTCTTAAGGTGTTATTCTAGTATGAACTCTATGATAGATTGAACAGAAAGAATGGCTTTATGTTATTTTACTATGGACTCTTGAATAGATAGAACAGAAAGGATAACTTTGAGGTGGTTTCATACCCTACCATAATCTCTTCGTTTGTTCTCCGCTATTAATGGCTTTGGAGTGACTCTTTCTTGCATGTTGAAGGATTGTTATATGATCTATCTATGTTATTATTGTTGAGAGAACTTGCACTAGTGAAGGTATGAACCTTAGGCCTTGTTTCCTACCATTGCAATACCGTTTGTGCTCACTTTTATCATTAGTTACCTTTTTGTTTTTATAATTTCAGATTACAAATATTCATATCTACCATCCATATTGCACTTGTATCACCATCTCTTCGCTGAACTAGTGCGCCTATACAATTTACCATTGTATTGGGTGTGTTGGGGACACAAGAGACTCTTTGTTATTTGGTTGCAGGGTTGCTCAAGAGAGACCATCTTCATCCTATGCCTCCCACGGATTGATAAACCTTAGGTCATCCACTTGAGGGAAATTTGCTACTGTCCTACAAACCTCTGCACTTGGAGGCCCAACAACATCTACAAGAAGAAGGTTGTGTAGTAGACATCAAGCGGCGACTCAAGGCCGCGAAAGCGGCAGCTCTAGGCCGCTGACAGGTGAAGCGGCAGTATAGGGACGATGACTCGGAGTACCATGAAGCTACGACATTATAGGGGTGAGGCCAGGGGGCGGCTTGGGAGTGGACGGCAGCAGCGGAAACTTGCCGGCTCAGGCGAGTCCGCGGCTGTAGAGGTTTCATTTTTTTAATGCATTCTTGTGCACAACCATGAGCAGCAGGTGTTGGCGCAGCGGTTTGAAGCTGACACTGCAGCTGCGGAGGGGCACCGGTAGCTTTGGAATCGTGGAAGAGTGGGCGTGAGCTGAAGCCGCACGGGGCGCACGGGAAACCAGCATGGGGAGCAACCATGGCAGATGGACAACCCGGCAGCGGCTTATTGAGGTGGTTTGAAGTTGTAATGGGCAGCAAGTGGACCACGGTGGAGGCGACCTGGAACGGAATCATGTCAGTGGTGGCGACTTAGCGCTGGGGTAGTGGAGAGGCTCCAGGCCACAACAGAGGTGGTGGTTCAACGCAGCCGTTATGACGGAGTCTTTCGCAGAGAGGCGGAGGCGCGAGGCCGGCTACGGCCAAAGGAGGCTGCAAGGTCGGGTGGCTCACGATCGGTGCGACTCAAGGCCAATCGAGGGTGGCTCAATGAGGTGCAATGATGGAGGAGGCATGACCGCAGCAGCTCAAGGACAGCACACGACAGCATGGCTGCTTAGCAACGAGGGCCATAGCAGCTCGGCGCCCGATAGTGGCTCGCAGGCGTGTTGAGGTAGTCCTTGGTCGACTCGAGGGTGCGGCGGCTCGGCACAGCTTCAGAGGCAAAAGTGAGGCCGCTGGGCTTCTTAGGAGTGTGGATGCGGCCCAGAGCAGAGGCCGGGGCGTCCTGACGGAGCTAGAGGGCCATGGCATCGATGGCGGATTAAAGTGGAGTCCAACAGCGGCTTAAGGCGACGCAGAGGTTGCGAGGCAACGTGAGGCCGCAGGGGTAGCAGCCCGGGCAACACGCGGTGGCAGATTGAGGCAGAGGCTGCAGCGGCGCGGCCGTGGGCAACGACTCCGTTTGGCAGCAAAGTGGTGAACCCACGGTAGACAAGGGCGGGTCGCAGCGTCGGCACTGGAGGCAAGTCTTCAGAGATGGCAACCAAAACCAGCAATCCGGGAGCAAAGCCAAACGGAGGCGATCCATACACAGAGGAGGGCAGCTCGATGGCGGAGATTTAGGCCAGAGCACAGCCGTGACGGCATCTTGACCGTGGCAACCGCGATAGGTGCGGACGCGACAACGATGATCGGTGGCTTTAGAAGGAGCGACGGGGTGAACTGCCGGCGGGGCACAGCGCCAGGTGAACTGGAGGTAGGAGTTGCGGTAGAGGAAACACCGGTGACTCGATGAGGCGGTCTACGGCGACGGCTGCTTGGCGTAGCTGCAGCTTAAGAGGCAGCGGGATGGCTTGGCAGGCTGGAGGCGAAGCGAGGCAGTGACGACGAGTCTCGGCGACGGGGCGACTCAACCAGGGCGCCCTCACGGCAAGGGCGGAGGTGCTCGGGCGGCACTGTGACGCGGTAGAGGCAAGGCCGTGGGAACGACAGCTTGCGGCGGCACTGGTGAGTTGGAGGTGTGAACCTGTGATGATGGATGCATAGTGGGTCAACGAGGCGGGTCGCATGAGAAGTCCGAGCCCGTGGACCATCGAGTCCGGGTCGTGACCACCCTTTTTTTTATGAACTTGCAGTCCATGTAGACCCTTCCATGTACATCCCCATGAAGGAAGCAGGGGCTTGACTAGGCGGCGACTCCGCAAATTTGACGGAGGTTCTTGCTCCAAGGGTCATAGCAATGGCGGGTCACAGCAGATGCGACCACGGATGTAGCCACGAGTGCCACGCAAAGTGCGTTGGGGCGGCTTGAAATGACGAGACAAGGCGGCGAAGGCGGCTCGTAGCAGAACACGGTCGTCCACGGTGAGGGCGGTTCACAACAGCGCGAGGCGCGGCGGCTCAGAGCCCAGGGCGCAGGTCAGCCGCGGCCAAGGACCGGCTCAATGCGTAGACCAAAAGGCACTGTTTGGCCATCGTTGAGTCCTCCTCCGAGTCGCAGCTTCTTTTTTGTATTTTCTTCTTTTGTGCGTCAGACTCCATGTCAAACTAGCAGCCATATTTTTAATGTAGCAGATACTGATTCGTCTTTTGACTCGACGGATCGCCGGGTCATGATCAACTGTCGCACTGCACGCAACCCTAATTTTCATTGAACACAGATCTCGCGGATTGCAAACGCAGACCCTTCCAAACCGGTTTTTCTTCATCTAGAAATTGACGAACTTCTCGAAACCATAGAAAAGACCCCTCCAAGAACTCAACACCACCGTGTGCAGGCCCCATGGTGGGTGCCAATTGTCGTGGAATAGTCACGGCAGATGTCCTAGTGTGAGGACTTAGTCGTGAGGCCAACGCATCTATGTGGTAGCTTGAGAGGGGTTGATCGGAATCGAGAGACGCAACACAAGACAAGGGTTTAGACAGCTTCGGGCCCCGGGAAACATCATTCGATAACAACCCTACATGATGTTTGTGGCTAGGTCTCATTATGCTCATGAGGGAGACGCCGCATAACTGGCTCTCCTCTAGTTGTGTCTAGTCTTAGTCATTATTTTCCGACCCCCTTGGGGTGCCCCGCCCCTCCTTATATAAGTTGAAGGGGCGGGTTACATGTAGAGTCAAACTTGGATTAGGACTTAACCTATTTTGATGTATTACCATGGGCTTCTCACCATGGGCTTCTTAACATCTTAGGCTTCTTAACGTAAGCCAGCTTACAATCCGGCTTACAATCTGACTTAACTATCTGGCTTAACTGTCTACCAGCTTACCATGCCTAACTGTCCATCGGCTTAACCTGCTTAACTGTCTGGCTTAACTGTTGGTCGGCTTACCATGCTTAACTGTCCGGTTTAACTATCGGTCGGCTTACCATGCTTAACTATCCGCCGGCTTACAACGCTTAACTGTCCGCCGGCTTACAATCTGCCGGGTCACCAATGAAACACCAAGTCCCAGGCGGGTCATATCTCCGGCCGGGTCACACCGCGGGGTATATCCCCGACAGTCACCAAATCACATAACTCATATAATACTATATTGTCAACGAACGTTAAGCATGCGGACCCTACGGGATTGAGAACTATGTAGACATGACCGAGAAACCTCTCCAGTCAATAATCAATAGAGGAACCTGGATGCCCACATTAGCTCCTATATATTCTACGAAGATCCTTATAGGTCGAACTGTTACGACAACATACGTAATTCCCTTTGTCCATCGGTATGTTACTTTCCCGAGATTCGATCGTCGGTATCTTCATACCTAGTTAAATATTGTTATCGGCAAGTCTCTTTACTCGTTCTATAATACATCACCTTGTGACTAACTCCTTAGTCATTTTCTTGCAAGCTTATGATGTGTATTACAGAGAGGGCCCAGAGATACCTCTCTGATACTCTGAGTGACAAATCCTAATCTCAATCTATGACAACCCAACAAACACCTTCGGAGATACTTGTAGAGCATCTTTATAATCACCCAGTTACGTTGTGATGTTTGATAGCACACAAGGCATTTCTCCGGTATCCGGGAGTTGCATAATCTCATAGTCGAAGGAATATGTATGTGACATGAAGAAAGCAATAGCAATAAAACTGAACGATCATTATGCTAAGCTAATGGATGGGTCTTGTCCATCACATCATTCTCCTAATGATGTGATCCCATTATCAAATGACAACTCATGTCAATGGTTAGGAAACCTTAACCATCTTTGATCAACAAGCTAGTCTAGTAGAGGCTTACTAGGGACACAGTATTTTGTTTATGTATTCACACATTGTAAGGGCATATTTATCCCTCAGGTGTTTTGGTGATTGATGACAATGCATTTGCGGACTGATCATGTGCCTTGAGTTTCTCAGATACTTCATCTCTAGGCACGAGACGATTCGGTGCCCCTCGGAGACTATTGAAGTCGGCGTTGTTCTATGTTTCTCTTTGGTGGATTTGAGTCATAGGAGAGTTGTACTATTAAGAGGGGGTCCGCGTCGGAAAGGTTTGGGTGGAATTAACACGTACACTTGTTCCTCCTTTCCCTGCATTTTGGAGCTTCCCTTTGTTATCTTGGTTGTGTGGAAATCTGACGATTACTGCTGTACTTGCGGTAGTACTGCAAGTACAAGCGGTAGTACCACTGTGTGTCACGGTAGTACCGCTCATCTGCAGCGGTAGTACCGTGGCTCCCAGGCCGTGTGCCGCTCCGGTGCGGTAGTAGGGGCAGATGTAATTTTTTACATCCGCGCCCTCCACGGTAGTACCGCTCGTCCAGCGCGGTAGTACCGCGGGGGCCCACGGTAGTACCGCTCCCTAGGAGTCGTAGTACCGTGGCCCCCCTACCTAGTACCGCAATGTCACGGTAGTAGGCGTGTATGTAATTTTTTACATCCGCGCCCGCAACGGTAGTACCGCGCCTCGCGAGCGGTAGTACCATGTCGGATTTTTGTACCACCTCAGTTTCAGCGGAAGTAGGCACGGATGTAATTTATTTCATCCGCGCCCTTCCCAGGCCATGACTTTCCTGCCTTGCGGTAGTACCGCAAGTGGGTGCGGTAGTACCGCGCAAGCGGTAGTACTGCCCCCTTGTCAGGCTAGTTCCGGCCTGTGCTACTGTCACGGTAGTACTGTGGTCAGCCACGGTAGTACCGCACAGCCTCGCGGTAGTACCGCACCCCTGGAGCAGTAGTACCGTGTGGCGCGGGCTGAACATGTGGATAATGGTTGGATTTTTTCCCACGACTATATAAGGGGTGTCTTCTACCTCTAGTTGACTACCTCTTCCACCTCTAAGCTCCATTGTTGCTCCAAGCTCCATTTTCGCTCGATCTCTCTTCCTAGCCAATCAAACTTGTTGATTTGCTCGGGATTGGGTGACAAGGGCTCGATCTACACTTCCACCACAGGATATTTGATTCCCCCCACTTATCCCTAGCGGATCTTGTTACTCTTGGGTGTTTGAGCACCCTAGACGGTTGAGGTCACCTCGAAGCCATACTCCATTGTGGTGAAGCTTCATGGTGTTGTTGGGAGCCTCCAATTGTTGTGGAGATTGCCCCAACCTTGTTTGTAAAGGTTCGGTCGCCGCCTTCAAGGGAACCATTAGTGGAATCACGGCATCTCGCATTGTGTGAGGGCGTGAGGAGAATACGGTGGCCCTAGTGGCTTCTTGGGGAGCATTGTGCCTCCACACCGCTCTAACGGAGACGTACTTCCCCTTAAATGGAAGGAACTTCGGTAACACATCCTCGTCTCCACCGGCTCCACTCTTGGTTAATTCGTGCCTTTACTTTTGCAAGCCTACTTGTGTTACATCCATTGCTTGCTTATGTGCTAGTTGTTATTGCATCATATAGGTTGCTCACTTAGTTGCATATCTAGACAACCTATTTTGTTGCAAAGTTTAATTTGGTAAAGAAAATCTTAAAAATTGTTAGTTGCCTATTCACCCCCCCCCCCTCTAGTCAACCATATCGATCCTTTCAATTGGTATTAGAGCATCGTCTCTTTATTAAGGACTTTGTCGTCCGAAGAGTATGGTTGACACCAACGACGGTGCGGAGGAACACTCTGAATCCCATCTCGTCTTCGGCCGAAGGGGGAACCTCGGTCTCACGTGAGGAATTCAATGTGGCTTTAGACACATTGAAAATCTCCATGACGGCCGAGGTTAAAAGCATGTTTACTGAATTTCTAGAAGGACTTAAACTATCTACCTCGCCGATGAAAGTGGGTGATCCTACTAACAAGGTGACGGATGCTACCTCCGACAAGGGGGAAGCTAACAATGAAAAGAGTCCTTCTACTAGTGGTAGAAATGGCACCGGCATCTTTACCCATGTGGAATCTCCTATCTATAGAGGACCGATTCCCTCCACTCATTTAAATCATGCCGGTCCTCCTCCTAAATATGAGAAGCATGAAGATTTTGACTCTTGGGTTTATCGTTTCAAGCGTCATTTAAAACATGTGAACACTAACCTTTGGAGAATCATTGAAGAAGGTTTTTATCCTCATGACCCAAGCAACTTCGCCCCTCGAGAAGACGTGGACAATCAATTCAATGAGAGTGCTCTCTTCATCATCCAAGATGCTATCCTTCCCGAAGATCTTCCTCATCTTCGACCTCATGTCATGGCTAAAGAAGCATGGAAATGTGTCGAGCGTCTCTATCGAGGAAGTTCTAGCATTCAACGCTCCAACTATGAAGTGGTGCAAGATGAAGCCGATGAGTTTGCAATGAAAGAAGATGAAGAACCTCGTGAGCTCTTTCGAAGAGTGACCAAACTCGCGGTCGCACTCCGAGATCATGGAAGCAAGGACACGGATGACAATTGGATCAAGCGAAAGTTCCTCAAGGCCATGATGCCCTACAACAAGGCCATGTCCTCTGTCATTCGTCAAAGACCGGACTTCCACTCCATGACATCAAGTGAAGTGTTGGATGAGTTCGTTGCAATGAGCATCTTGGACAAGACCGCCGACAATGCGGTGCTTCGTTCTCAAAGGGAAAAGAAGCCCAACCTTTCTTTGAAGGCCAAGGTTATTGTGGAAGAAGAGGAAGAAGTGGAAGATGAGGAAAGCAACTCCGAAGACACCAAATTTGATTACCATGAGCACATGGCCCTTGCTTCAAGACAATTTTGGAGCAAGAAGAATTGAAGACCCAACTTCAACAAGAACAACTCAAGTGGCGTCAAGGGCAAGCGACGAGTTAGAACTTGCTTCAACTGTGGCCATGTGAGACATTTCGTTGCGGATTGTCCCGAGAAGCGGGAAGACAATGGTGGCAAGTTCATCCGAAAAGACAAAGCCAAGTCCTTCCCCAACAAGAACAACTTCACCAAGAAGACTCCCACTCGTGTGTTGGTGGTTCAAGAAGAATACCAAGAGGATGACGATGATGATGAAAATGAAGAAGCAATGGCCATGGCATCCGTTGCCATTGCTACTACTCCCCGGGTGTCTCTCTTTGATTCACCCAATGAAAACATCACCGCCAAATGCCTCATGGCTAAAGCTTCAAATAAGGTAACCCCCAACATTAAAACCACCATCATTACTAATCCCTCCATGGAGGATTGCATTGATGAACATGATGGGTCTAATGAAGAAGTGAATGAGTTTGAGTCTTTTATGAGTAAGCTCAAGGGCAAGTCCAAGAGCATTTTGTTGCTCTCTTGGAACAACTTGGTGAGGCCAATGACATGATCGAGGCTCATGAAGAAACCATCTCTAAGATGGAAGGTCATAGTCGTGACTATGCCGATGAGATATCGGATCTCTCTAATGCTCTTGAGGAAGAGCATGTGCATCATATGACTTTCCAGGAGTCACACAACGATGACCATGCTAAGTTAAAGAAAGATCTTGATCATGCTCTTGTCGTGTCTCGTGTGCTAACCTCCGAGAAGGCTAAACTTGGGGTTGATCATGCTAGACTCAAAGAGGAGTTTGAGATACTTGACAAGGCTCACAAGGTCTTGAAGGGTGCTCACGCTAACCTCAAAGAGTCTCATGCTCAACTCCAAGTTAAGCTAACCAAGGAAAAGGCCACCTTTCCTCATATGGTATTAATTGATAATGCATGTGCTACTAACCCGTGTTGTGAGCATGTGCATCTCGTGGAGGAGAATGCCAAGTTGAAGGATCAACTTGAGAAAGGCCTTGTGTCATGCATTCAAGGTGAGAGGAACCTCAATGACCTTTTGAGCAATCAAAAGGAAGTTGTGGCCAAGGAAGGAATTGGGTTTGCACCAAAGTCCAAGAGCAAGAAGAAGAAGAACGACAAGACCAAACATCCTCCTCCTCTCAAGCAAACGTTTGTGAAGGAGGGAGAGGGTGCTCCTAAGGAGAAGAAGGAAAAAGTGAAGGGAGTTGACATCCAAAAGGGCAAAAGCATGTCCTCAAACAAAGCCGGCGACTTTAACCCGTCATATGTGTTGTGCCGTGCTAGTGATGGACATGTTTATGCTAAATTTGTTGGTTCTCCTTATGAGTACATTGAATGGTCTATTTGGGTTCCCAAGACCCTTGTTACTAACATCAAAGGACCCATTACTAAATGGGTACCTAAAACCAAGCATTGATCTCTTGTAGGTGTTTGCTTCCGGTGGGGGATCATGGTTGCTCGATAGTGGAGCAACAAATCATATGACCGGGAGCAAGGACTTGGTGGTGGACGTGCAAGAGATTCCATCTATGCCCACCAATGTTGAGTGGGGTGATGCATCACAGTCTAAGGTATTGGGTCTCGGCAAGGTTGTCATTTCTCATGATCTTACGATCGAGAAAGTCATGCTTGTTGAGTCCCTTGCATACAATTTGCTTTCCGTTCGTCAACTTGCAATCATGGGTTTTGCTACTTTCTTTGACATTGATACCGTGGCCCTCTTGTGGAGCAAGACTCTTAAAGTAGCCTTTGTTGGGCATGTCGAGAACGGTCTCTATGTGATTAACTTTTCAGAGCGACCCACTAAGACCGCGACATGCCTAATGGCTAAAGTTCACGTGGGATGGCTTTGGCATCGCCATTTAGCCCATGTCAATATGAGATCTTTGCAAAGTCTTCTCAAGGGGGACCATGTCCGTGGACTAACAAATGTTAGTTTTGCCAAAGATCGTGCTTGCAGTGCTTCTATCGAAGGAAAGCTTCATGAAAAGGCTCACCCTCCATCAACCATCATCTACTCGAAGAGACCCTTGGAGCTCCTTCACATGGATCTCTTTGGGCCTCCATCTTTTGATAGTCTTGGAGGAAGAAAGTATTGCTTGGTGATTGTGGATGATTATTCAAGATACACTTGGGTATACTTCTTCAAGAGGAAGAGTGAGACTCAACAAACGGTCATCAACTTTGCAAACGAAGCTCAACATCAACATAATGCAAAGATCTTGACAATCCGAAGTGACAACGGCGCCGAGTTCAAGAACTACACCTTGGATGAGTTCCTTAGTGATGAGGGGATCAAGCACCAATATGCAGCTCCATATACCCCTCAACAAAATGGTGTGGCGGAGAGGAAGAACCGGACGTTGATGGATGCGGCTAGGACCATGATGGTGGATTTCAAGTCTCCATACAACTTTTGGGCCGAAGCCATCAACACTGCATGTCATGCATCCAATCGGCTCTATCTCCGCAAAGTCTTGAACAAGACTCCTTATGAGATACTCACCGACAACAAGCCCAACCTCAAGTACTTCCGGGTGTTCGGTTGTAAGTGTTTCATTCTCAAGAAAGGTGTTCGTTTGTCTAAATTTGAGGCTAGAGCTCATGAGGGCATATTTGTTGGTTATGCTACAAACTCTCATGCTTATCGTGTCCTCAACAAGTCCACCGGACTCATTGAGGAGACGTGTAACGTGGAGTTTGACGAAAATAACGTCTCCCAAGTGGAGCAAAGTGGTACTTGTGATGTAGGTGATGAAATTCCTCCCCAAGCCATAAGAAGAATGGGCATTGGTCAAATCCTACCCATTGAGGAACCCCTTGTGGCCGAAGGAGAAGGACAATGCTCCACTCAAGTGGATCCATCACCTCCCCAAGACCCACACGCTTCCGAAGAACAAAGTGAAGGCCCTCACCCTCATGAACAAGACCAAGGGCAAGATCAACCTCAAGATGGTGGTGAACCTCTAAATGATGCCCAAGGTCAAGTTCTTCCCCTCGAGCAAGTTCAAGATCATGAGCAAGCTCAAGATCAAGAACAAGCTCAAGACGGTGCTCAAGATGATTATGTTAACCCTCCTCCTTCCACACCCGAGGAGGAATTAGAGTGTCGTGCCGCGAAGATTGCTTCCAAGCTCACCACCCAAGGCCATCTCATGGAAAACGTGGTTGGAAGCCTAAGAAAGGGGGTAAGCACTCGTAGACAATTAGCAAACTATTGTGAACATCACGCGTTTGTCTCTTGTGTTGAACCCCAAAAGGTCTATGAGGCCCTCGAAGACTCGGATTGGCTCAATGCTATGCATGAAGAACTTAACAACTTCGAGTACAACAAGGTGTGGAGATTGGTGCCAAGACCGTCGGGGAACCACAACGTCATTGGAACCAAGTGGATCTTCAAGAACAAGCAAGATGCTCATGGGAACATCATTCGCAACAAGGCGAGATTGGTAGCACAAGGCTACTCCCAAGTCGAGGGTATCGACTACGGTGAAACCTTTGCTCCCGTTGCTCGTCTTGAATCCATTCGTTTGTTGATTGCTTATGCTTCCCATCACAACTTTAAGTTGCAACAAATGGATGTGAAAAGTGCTTTTCTTAATGGCCCTATTAATGAGTTGGTCTATGTCAAGCAACCCCCCGGGTTCGAGGACCCCTACTTCCCGGATCATGTGTATCAACTCGATAAGGCACTCTATGGCCTTAAACAAGCCCCACTTGCATGGTATGACCACCTTACCGAGTTGCTACAAGATCGTGGATTTGAAGTAGGACAAATCGATCCCACTCTTTTTACTAAGAAGGTCAAAGGGGAGTTGTTTGTATACCAACTATATGTTGATGACATTATCTTTGGTTCCCCTAACAAAACTTTCAATGAGGAATTTGCTGCCCTCATGACCTCCAAGTTCAAGATGTCTTCGATGGGAGAGTTGAAGTTCTTCCTTGGTTTTGACATCAAACAAAGAAGAGAAGGAACCTTCATCAACCAAGCCAAATACACTCAAGACATGCTAAAGAGATTCAAGCTAAGTGATGTCAAGTCGGCTACTACTCCAATGCCTACCAAATGCCAACTTGACATTGATCCCAATGGTAAAGCGGTGGATCAAAAGGTATATCACTCCATGATTGGCTCCTTGCTTTACCTTTGTGCATCTAGACCGGATATCATGTTGAGTGTGGAGATGTGTGCACGGTTTCAAGCCGCACCAAAGGAAAGCCACTTTGTGGCGGTCAAGCGAATCTTTCGATATTTGGCTCATACCCCAAACTTTGGCTTATGGTACCCAAGAGGAGCAAATTTCAAGCTTGAAGGTTTCACGGATTCCGATTGGGCGGGAGACAAAGTGGATAGGAAGTCCACTTCCGGAGGGTGCCAATTTCTTGGTTGCTCTTTGGTAAGTTGGTCTTCCAAGAAGCAAAGTTGTGTGTCTCTCTCGTCCACCGAAGCGAAGTATGTGGCGGACGGTAGTTGTTGTGCTCAACTCCTATGGATGAGGCAAACTCTAAAGGAGTACGGTGTCATTTGTGACAAAGTGCCTCTTTGGTGTGATAATGAAAGTGCCATCAAGATTTCTCTCAACCCGGTACAACACTTCAAGACGAAGCACATTGAGATTCGGTATCACTTCATCCGGGATCACATTAGGCGAGGGGAGATCGAGCTCAAGTATGTCAACACTCATGATAACCTTGCAGATATTTTCACGAAGCCCTGGGATGAAGCAAGATTTTGCGAGTTAAGGCATGAGCTAAATATCATTGATTTGAGCAATGTGACTTGAACCCGTGCACCCCCCACCACACTCAACTTGTTGTCTAGTTTAGGTGTAGGCATGGACATAGGGGGAGTGTTGTTATCTCAATGAACTCTCCCTCCCCCCATCATGCATAAATCGATCACCTCTTTCACATTAGCCATTTTTGATGGTACTTGTGCTTCAAAGACGAGTTTTGGTCATGGGCCCAAGGATAATTCTTCGCGGTGCCATACCATCCAACTCAACATAGGTGGCCTCAGCCACCGCCCTCTCTCCTCGAGAGGCTTTGTCGCTTGGTGGTTTCTTGTTGTCTCTCTGCCTCTGGTTTGTGCGCGTTCTTGAGGTTTCTTGTGTGTGAAAAGTTTCCGTGCAAAGGCTTTTTCCTCGTGTTGAAACTTGCGGTGACTTGAGTTCACGGTACTACCGTGGCCAGCTACGGTACTACCGCAGCCTGCCACGGTACTACCGCTCGCGGGAGCACGGTACTACTGTCACCATGCGGCAGTAATTTTTTACTGCCGCCTGGTTGAGCGGTACTACCGCCTCGGTGCAGTACTTCCGCCCGAGCGGTACTACCGCGATGATCCATGGTACTACCGCGCCGGTTTGGGCCCATGGGGATAAGGACGGGCAGGGGGAGTTCTAACTCCCATACCCATTCGCAGTTCTTCCCCCACATCGCCTCTTTCTCTCCCTCACTCAAGAACGGAGCCGGCGTTCGTCGCTGGATCTCCTCCACCGGCTACCCTCCCGTGATTCCGTCCGGTGGGATCGTTCCCCACCACGTGCTCTTGCTATGGACCAAGGTTTTTCCCCAACTCCCTCTCCTTGTCCTTTGGGTTTGGTGTTTCTAGGTTTTGGGGGAGGCTTGTGTGTTCTTGAGATTCATAGGCTTAATCTCTGCAAGAGTAGGATGAAGGAGCATGGTATTGCGTAGGATTTATACTTGTATTGTTGTCTTGCGCTAGATTTGATCATCGTCGCACCACCGTTGTTTCTCGGTTCTTTTTAGATTCAAACCGCCGGTTGGATCTGACGCGACGCGGTACTACCGCTTGCATGGTACTACCGCCCTTCGGGAGCGGTACTACCATGCTCTGTGCGGTACTAAAATTTTACTTCCGCTCCAACCACGGTACTACCGTGACCTCGCACGGTACTACCGCGTTTGGAGCGGTACTAATATTCTAGTACCGCAGGCAGTGGCAGTTCTACCGTGGCTCACATCTATCGCATGCCAACTTTCTCGTATGCCTTCTATGTGTTTCTTGTGCTTTATCGTGGCCTTTGCATTGATCTTCTTTGCGTCTTTGGTTTTTTGCGTGTGTGTCTCATGTGGTGGCTCTCGCCGGGCCAATCCCAGTCGTGACACTGGCTCCAAGTGTCTGCGCAACCCAGGTGAAGTACCTGAGGGCTCGTCTGCCTCCAAGCGCAATGTCAAGACCTCAGCTAGCAAGCACAAGGAGCCTGCTAAGGGAATGTATGAGATAGCCCCAACTGAGTATGTCCGTCTCAGGCAGCTTCACCCTTATGTGCACCCGCATTCCACTGTCAGAGGCTGTGAGCTGTTCTGGAACAAGCAACAGACCAACATCTATCTGGATGTCATCAAGAACAAGCAGAATACCTACTTGGAGGTGAAGTGGATTGAGATGCATCACATGAGGAAAGACAAGTACCGTGACTACTTTGGAGAGGCTCTGGACTTGGTGGAGCAGTTTGGCATTGAGCATGTGATATCCTTCCACCTTGACTATGACCCTGAGCTTATCTGTCAGTTCTTTGCCTCAGTTTACTTTCACTCCAATGAGGAACGGAGGATGACCTGGATGACCAATGGCCGTCAACAGTCTGCTACCTGGAAGGAGTTCATGGATCTTCTCCAGGTTCCTGATGATGGGCTCAACACTCCAGTGGGTGTTCGCCCCCATGCCAATGCTGAGTCTGCCAACAAGGACTAGCTTGCACCGTTCATGGTTGAGAAGACGCTCGCCAATGGCAAGACAACTTTGGTGCTCAACTCTTTTCTGGATATCATGTATTGCATCTTTCGCAACTCCTTGTTCCCTCGCATCGGTGACAAAGACAAGGTTCATGCCTATATGGTGGATATGATGCTCATTTGCGAGGAGGCTCGTTCGACTCAGTCTCAGCCACTTGATGTCTCACACATCATGTGGTGTGAGCTTCGGTTTGCAGTGTTCAACCGCAAGGTGCCTATCTATGGGCCCTATCTGTTTCTGCTGATCTCGATGACTTGGGAGAAGATGTTCCCTGGTGAGGAGTTCCTTGCTCCAGACTGGATTCGCCATGAGCCCATCTGTCTGCGTATCAAATCCAACTGGGCAAACACCACTACTCGTGCCGAGGCGACTGCTGCTAGGGCTGCTGTTGATGAGGAGGATGTTGGCGCCGAGGATGTTGCTGAGGGCCGTGCCGCTAGGCCCTCCCAGAGTGTCACTATGCCATCATGGGCCAAGAAGCTGAAGGACAAGATGAAGACTCTTTTCTGCATGCAAGCCAAGGGGCAGTACAGGACTCTATGGTGAGGATGTGTCTGGCGAGTCCGAGGAGCGCATCATTCCAGAGGCCGAGTGGATGGAGAAGCAAGGCTACCGGTGGACTGATTCTGAGGAGGATGTCGAGGAGACCATCACTGCTGCCGAGGAGACCGACGGAAAGGGCTGGGACGCGTTCCCTGCTTGAGCCACCTCTTGTGTGTAGGTGTCCTCTCTGCCTTTTTGGCGTCTCGATGCCAAAGGGGGAGAGAGTGTAGGGATTTGCGAGTGTGTCGTGTGTTTGCTGCTTTCTCGGTTGAACCATTTGCTGCTTTCTTGTTTGAACCTCGGTTGCTTTACTTCGTTTGGTGTAAGACTTATGCACTCTATCTATCCTAGCGAGCTTGTGTTATATTGTGCTATCTTTATGCTATGCTATGTTATTTATCATTCCTTGGTCTCTAAAATATAGGGGGAGTGTTGATCCTAGTCTGTGTGCTATGCAGTCCAAAGCATTCATCTAAAGTGCACACATCTAGGGGGGGCCCGTCTATATTTTAGAGAGGTGGGGTTTGCCCCTGCTCTAAATTATCTTATCTATATGCAAATCCCATGTTGTCATCAATCCACCAAAAAGGGGGAGATTGTAAGGGCATATTTATCCCTCAGGTATTTTGGTGATTGATGACAATGCATTTGCGGACTGATCGTGTGCCTTGAGTTTCTCAGATACTTCATCTCTAGGCACAAGACGATTCGGTGCCCCTCGGAGACTATTGAAGTCGGCGTTGTTCTACGTTTCACTTTGGTGGATTTGAGTCGTAGGAGAGACGTACTATTAAGAGGGGGTCCGCGTCGGAAAGGTTTGGGTGGAATCAACACGTACACTTGTTCCTCCTTTCCCTGCATTTTGGAGCTTCCCTTTGTTATCTTGGTTGTGTGGAAATCTGACGACTACTGCTGTACTTGCGGTAGTACCGCAAGTACAAGCGGTAGTACCGTTGTGTGTCACGGCAGTACCGCTCATTTGGAGCGGTAGAACCGCGGCTCCCAGGCCGTGTGCCACTCCGGTGCGGTAGTAGGGGCGGATGTAATTTTTTACATCCGCGCCCTCCATGGTAGTACCGCTCGTCCAGCGCGGTAGTACCGCGGGGGCCCACTGTAGTACCGCTCCCTAGGAGTCGTAGTACCGTGGCCCTCCTACCTAGTACCGCAGTGTCACGGTAGTAGGCGCGGATGTAAATTTTTACATCCGCGCCCGCAATGGTAGTACCGCGCCTCGCGAGCGGTAGTACCGCGTCGGATTTTTGTACCACCTCAGTTTCAGCGGAAGTAGGCACGGATGTAATTTATTTCATCCGCGCCCTTCCCAGGCCGTGACTTTCCTGCCTTGCGATAGTACCGCAAGTGGGTGCGGTAGTACCGCGCAAGCGGTAGTACTGCCCCCTTATCAGGCTAGTTCCGGCCTGTGCTGCTGTCGCGGTAGTACTGTGGTCAGCCACGGTAGTACCGCACAGCCTCGCGGTAGTACCGCGCCCCTGGAGCGGTAGTACCGTGTGGTGCGGGCTGGACATGTGGATAACGGTTGGATTTTTTCCCATAACTATATAAGGGGTGTCTTCTACCTCTAGTTGACTACCTCTTCCACCTCTAAGCTCCATTGTTGCTCCAAGCTCCATTTTCGCTCGATCTCTCTCCCTAGCCAATCAAACTTGTTGATTTGCTCGGGATTGGGTGACAAGGGCCCGATCTACACTTCCACCACAGGATATTTGATTCCCCCCACTTATCCCTAGCGGATCTTGTTACTCTTGGGTGTTCGAGCACCCTAGACGGTTGAGGTCACCTCGAAGCCATACTCCATTGTGGTGAAGCTTCGTGGTGTTGTTGGGAGCCTCCAATTGTTGTGGAGATTGCCCCAACGTTGTTTGTAAAGGTTCAGTCGCCGCCTTCAAGGGCACCATTAGTGGAATCACGGCATTTCGCATTGTGTGAGGGCGTGAGGAGAATACGGTGGCCCTAGTGGCTTCTTGGGGAGCATTGTGCCTCCACGCCGCTCTAACGGAGACGTACTTCCCCTTAAAAGGAAGGAACTTCGGTAACACATCCTCGTCTCCACCGGCTTCACTCTTGGTTAATTCGTGCCTTTACTTTTGCAAGCCTACTTGTGTTACATCCATTGCTTGCTTATGTGCTAGTTGTTATTGCATCATATAGGTTGCTCACTTAGTTGCATATCTAGACAACCTATTTTGTTGCAAAGTTTAATTTGGTAAAGAAAAGCTTGAAAATTGTTAGTTGCCTATTCACCCCCCCCCCCTCTAGTCAACCATATCGATCTTTCACACATGTATTTAAGTTTCCGATCAATACAATTCTAGCATGAATAATAAACATTTATCATAATTTAGGAAATATAGTAATAACCATTTTATTATTGCTTCTAGGGCATATTTCCATCAGTCTCCCACTTGCTCTAGAGTCAATAATCTAGTTCACATCACCATGTGATTTAACACCCATAGTTCACATCGCCATGTGACCAAAACCCAAAGAGTTTACTAGATTCAATAATCTAGTTCACATCACCATGTGATTAGCACCCAAAGAGTACTAAGGTGTGATCATGTTTTGCTTGTGAGAGAGGTTTAGTCAATAGGTCTGTCACATTCAGATCCATATGTATTTTGCAAATTACTATGTCTACAATGCTCTGCATGGGGCTACTCTAGCTAATTGCTCCTACTTTCAATATGTATCCAGATCGAGACTCAGAGTCATCCGGATCAGTGTCAAATCTTGCATCAATGAGCACATCACGACGAACTATTTATCACCTCAGAATCGAGAAATGTTTCCTTAGTCCTCTTTAGGTACCTAAGGATAATTTTTGACCGCTATCTAGTGATCTACTCCTGGATCACTATTGTACCCCCTTGCGAAACTCATGGCAAGGCACACAATAGGGTTTCTACACAGGATGGCATAGTTTATAGAACCTATGACTGAGGAATAGGGAATGACTTTCGTTCTCTCTCTATATTCTTCAATGGTCGGGTTTTGAGTCTTACTCAACTTCACACCTTGTAACACAGGCAAGAACCCTTTCTTTGACTGATCCATTTTGAACTTCTTTAAAACTTTTATCAAGGTACGTGCTTTATGAAAGTCCTATCAAACGTCTTGATCTGTCTCTATAGATCTTGATGCCCAATATATAACAGCTTCACCAAGGTCTTTCATTGAAAAATTCTTATTCAAGTATCCTTTTATGCTATCCAGAAATTCTATATCATTTCTGATCAACAATATGTCATCCACATATAATATCAGAAATGCTAGAGAGCTCCCACTCACTTTCTTGTAAATACAGGCTTCACCGTAAGTCTGTATAAAACCATATGCTTTGATCACCTCATCAAAGCGTATATTAAAACTCCGAGATGCTTGCACCAGTCCATAGATGGATTGCTGGAGCTTGCACACTTTGTTAGCACCTTTAGGATCGACAAAACCTTTTGGTTGCATCATATACAACTCTTCTTTAAGATAATTAAGGAATGCAGTTTTGACATCCATTTGCCAAATTTCATAATTATAAAATGCGGCAATTGCTAACATGATTCGGACTGACTTAAGCATCGCTACGGGTGAGAAGGTCTCATCATAGTCAACTCCTTGAACTTGTCAAAAACCTTTCTCAACAAGTCCAGCTTCGTAGATGGTGACATTACCATCAGCGTATGTATTCTTCTTGAAGATCCATTTATTCTCAATGGCTTGCCAATCATCGGGCAAGTCCACCAAAGTCTACACTTTGTTCTCATACATGGATCCTATCTCGGATTTCATGGCCTCAAGCCATTTGTCGGAATCTAGGCTCATCATAGCTTCTTCATAGTTCGTAGGTTTTCCTTGGTCTAGTAACATGACTTCTAGAAGAGGATTACCGTACCACTCTGGTGCGGATCGTGCTCTGGTTGACCTACGAGGTTCAGTAGTAACTTGATCTGAAGTTTCATGATCATCATCATTAGCTTCCTCTATAGTTGGTGTAGGCATCACGGGAATGGTTTTCTATGATGAGTTACTTTCCAATTTGAGAGAAGGTACAATTACCTTATCAAGTTCTACTTTCCTCCCACTCACTTCTTTCGAGAGAAACTCCTTCGCTAAAAATGTTCCATTCTTGGCAACAAAGATTTTTCCTTCGGATCTATGCTAGAAGGTGTACCCAATTGTTTCCTTAGGGTATCCTATGAAGATGCACTTCTCCGATTTGGGTTCAAGCTTATCAGGCTGAAGCCTTTTGACATAAGTGTCACAACCCCAAACTTTAAGAAACGACAGCTTAGGTTTCTTGCCAAACCACAGTTCATACGGTGTCGTCTCAACGGATTTAGACGGTGCCCTATTTAACATGAATGTGGATGTCTCTAATGGATAACCCCAAAAGGACACTGGTAAGTCAGTGAGAGACATCATAGAATGCACCATATCTAGTAAAGTACGGTTACGACGTTCGGACACACCATTACGCTATGGTGTTCCAGGTGGCGTGAGTTGTGATACTATTCCACATTGTTTTAAATGAAGGTCAAACTCGTAACTCAAATATTCGCCTCCGCTATCAGATCGTAGAAACTTTATTTTCTTGTTACAATGATTCTCCACTTCACTCTGAAATTCTTTGAACTTTTCAAATGTTTCAGACTTGTGTTTCATTAAGTAGATATACCCATATCTCAAATCATCTATGAAGGTTAGAAAATAATGATACCCACCGCATGCTTCAACACTCATCGAACCACATACATCGGTATGTATTATTTCCAATAAGTCATTAGCTCGCTCCATTGTTCCGGAGAACGGAGTTTTAGTCATCTTGCCCATGAGGCATGGTTTGCAAGTATCAAATGATTCATAATCAAGTGAGTCCAAAAGTCCATATGCATGGAGTTTCTTCATGCACTTTACACCAATATGACCTAAACGGCAGTGTCACAAGTATGTTGCACTATCATTATCAACTTTGCATCTTTTGGCATCAATATTATGAATATGTGTATCACTACGATCGAGATTCAATAAACCATTCACATTGGGTGTATGACCATAGAAGGTTTTATTCATGTAAACAGAACAATAATTATTCTCTGACTTAAATGAATAAACATATTGCAATAAACATGATCTAATCATACTCATGCTCAACGCAAACACCAAATAATATTTATTTAGGTTCAACACTAATCACGAAGGTAGAGGTAGTGTGCGATGGTGATCATATCAACCTTGGAATCATTTCGAACACACATCGATACCTCACTTTTAACTAGTCTCTGCAACTCCTGTTTCGAGTTACTAATCTTAGCAACTGAACCAGTATTAAATACCTAGGGGTTACCACGAACACTAGTAAAATACACGTCAATAACATGTATATCAAATATACATTTGTTCACTTTGCCATCCTTCTTATCCGCCAAGTATTTGGGGCAGTTCCGCTTCCAATGACCATTCCCTTTGCAGTAGAAGCACTCAGTCTCAGGCTTGGGTCCAACTTTGGGCTTCTTCATGTGAGTGGCAACTTCCTTGCCATTATTCTTGAAGTTCCCTTTCTTTTCCTCGCCCTTCTTCTTGAAACTAGTGGTCTTGTAAACCATCAATACTTGATGCTCTTTCTTGATTTCTACCTTCGTCGATTCTAGTATCGCGAAGAGCTTGGAAATCATTTTCGTCATCCCTTGCATATTATAGTTCATCACGAAGTTCTAGTAGCTTGGTGATAGTGACTAGAGAACTCTATCAATCACTATCTTATCTAGAAGATTAACTCCCACTTGATTCAAGCGATTTTAGTACCCCAGACATTCTGAGCACATGCTCACTAGCTGAGCTATTCTCCTCCATCTTATAGGCCAAGTACTTGTCGGAGCTCTCATACCTCTCGACAGGGGCATGAGTCTAAAATACCAATTTCAGCTCTTGGAACATCTCATATGCTCCGTGGCGTTCAAAACGTTTTTGAAGTCCCGGTTCTAAGCCATAAAGCATGGTGCACTAAACTATTAAGTAGTCATCATATCGAGCTTGCCAAACGTTCTTAGCGTCTGCATCTACTCCTGTAATAGTTCTGACACCTAGCGGTGCATCAAGGACATAATTCTTCTGTGCAGCAATGAGGATAATCCTCAGATCACGGACCAAGTACGCATCATTGCTACTATCATCTTTCAACTTAGTTTTCTCTAGGAACATATCAAAATATAAGGGAGCTACATCGCGAGCTATTGATCTACAACATAGATATGCAAAACTATCAGGACTAAGTTTGTGATAAATTAAGTTCAATTAATCAAATTACTTAAGAAATCCCACTTAAATTGACCTCCCTAAAGTCATCTAAGTGATACGTGATCCAAATCAACTAACCCATGTCCGATCATCACGTGAGATGGGGTAGTTATCAATGGTGAACATCTCTATGTTGATCATATCTACTATATGATTCACGTTCGACCTTTTGGTCTCTAGTGTTCCTAGTCCATGTCTGTACATGCTAGGCTCATCAAGTTTAACCCGAGTATTCCACATGTGCAAAACTGTCTTGCACCTGTTGTATGTGAACGTAGATTCTACCACACCCGATCATCATGTTGTGTCTCAACATAAAGAACTGTAGAAACGGTGCATACTCAGGGAGAACACTTTTACCTTGAAATTTAGTGAAGGGATCATCTTATAATGCTACCGCCGTACTAAGCAAAATAAGATGCATAAAAGATAAACATCACATGCAATCAAAATATGTGACATGATATGGCCATCATCATCTTGTGCTTTTGATCTCCATCTCCAAAGCATCGTCATGATCTCCATCATCACCGGCTCGACACCTTGATCTCCATCATTGCGTCGTGGTCGTCTCGCCAACTATTGCTTTTATAATTATTGCTAACGCATAGTGATAAAGTAAAGCAATTACGTGGCGTTTGTATTTCATAAAATAAAGAGACAACCATAAGGTTCATGCCGGTTGCCGATAACATTACAGAACATGATCATCTCATACAATAACGTATATCACATCATGTCTTGACCATATCACATCACAACATACCCTGCAAAAACAAGTTAGACGTCCTCTACTTTGTTCTTGCAAGTTTTACGTGGATGCTACGGGCTTCTAGCAAGAACTGTTCTTACCTACGCACGAAACCACAATGGTGTTTCATCAAGTTTGCTATTTTAACCTTCTTCAAGGACCGGCCATAGTCAAATTCGGTTCAACTAAAGTAAGAGAAATAGACACCCGCGAGCCACCTTTATGCAAAACTAGTTGCATGTCTATCGGTAACTGGTCTCATGTACATGGACATGTAAGGTTGGTCGGGGCCGCTTCATACCACAATACCGCCGAATCAAAATAAGACGTTGGTGGTAAGCAGTATGACTATCACCACCCACAACTCTTTCGTGCATATCATCTACGCATAGATCTGGCTCTGATACCACTGTTGGGAAACGTAGCATGGAAAACAAAAAATATTCTACGCACACGCAATGATATATCCATCGAGATGCACATCAACGCGGGGGGGAGTGTGTCTATGTACCCTCATAGACCGTAAGTGGAATCCTTTCACCACGCGGTTGATGTAGTCAAACTTTCTTTGTGCTCCAACCGATCTAGTATCGAACACACGGCACATCTGCGTTTTGCACACGTTCAGCTCGGTGACGTCCTCCGCGTTCTTGATCCAGCAAGACGGCGAGGTAGTAGATGAGTTTTGGCTGCACAATGATGTGGTGACGCTGATGGTGATGTGATCTCCTCAGGGCTTCGCCTAAGCACTACAAAAATATGACTGAGGGAGTAAACGGTGGACGGGGCACCACACACGGTTAAGACAATGTTGTGTCCTTGTGTGGCACCCCCTACCCATGTATATATAGGTGGAAGGGGAGGAGGCAGCCTCTAGGGTGCCCTAAGAGACCTGGCGGCAGCTCTAGGGCTGTTGCCTTGCCCTGCGCCCCCCCCCCTTTCCTTGTAAGAACAAGGGGGAAAGGAAGAGGGGGAGAGGAAAGAAGGGGGAGTCCTACTCCGCACTTTCCTTTCCCTCCCCTCTTTCCTTCTCCTCCTCATAGGGCTGGCCACTATAGGGGCGCCCCAGCCCCTTGTGGGCTGGTGTGTTCCCTCTCTTGGCCCATAAGGCCCATATCTTTGCTGGGGGTGCCTGAAACTCCTTTCCGGTGACCCGATAAGTACCTGGTACCTTTCGAAACACTTTCGGTGTCCGAAAACCATCATCCTATATATCAATTTTTACCTCTCAACCATTCCAAGACTCCTCGTCATGTCTGTGATATCATTCGGGACTCCAAACAACATTCAGTCACCAAATCACATAACTCATATAATACTATATCGTCAACAAACGTTAAGCATGCGGACCCTACGGGTTCGAGAACTATGTAGACATGACCGAGACACCTCTTAGGTAAATAACCAATAGCGGAACCTGGATGCCCATATTGGATACTACATATTCTACGAAGATCTTTATCGGTCGAACCGTTATGACAACATACGTAATTCCGTTTGTCCATCGGTATGTTACTTGCCCGAGATTCGATCATCGGTATCTTCATACCTAGTTCAATCTCGTTACCAGCAAGTCTTTTTACTCTTTCCGTAATATATCACCTTCTAACTAACTCCTTAGTTATTTGCTTGCAAGTTTGTGATGTGTATTACCGAGAGGGCCCAAAGATACCTCTCCGATACTCGGAGTGAAAATCCCAATCTCGATCTATGCCAACCCAACAAACACCTTCGGAGATACTTGTAGAGAATCTTGATAATCACCCAGTTACGTTGTGACGTTTGATAGCACATAAGACATTCCTCCGGTATCTGGGAGTTACATAATCTCATAGTCAAAGGAATAGGTATTTGACATGAAGAAAGCAATAGCAATAAAACTGAACGATCATTATGCTAAGCTAACGGATGGGTCTTGTCCATCACATCATTCTCCTAATGATGTGATCTCATTATCAAATGAAAACTCATGTCAATGGTTAGGAAACCTTAACCATCTTTTATCAACGAGCTAGTCTAGTAGAGGCTTACTAGGGACACGGTATTTTGTTTATGCATTCACACATGTATTTAAGTTTCCGATCAATACAATTCTAGCATGAATAATAAAACTTTATCATAATTTAGGAAATATAATAATAACCATTTTATTATTGCTTCTAGGGCATATTTCCATCACACGGTTGTGGCTCGTCACCGCTGAGTTACGCAAACAAGTCCCGTTCGAGAGATTGTGCTAGTGGCGAGTTTCGTTCCTTGCCTGCCACAGTTGTGCTTCTAGCTGTGGCAGGCGGTGTTTGATACCCGCCACTGCTTGTTTTCAAAAATAGTTGTGGCGGGTAACACACTACGCCCGCCACTCATTAGGGTTCACCTATAAGCCATTTCCCAGTAGTGTTGCGTGAATCCGTACGTGGTCGTTACTCACTCCTGTGGAAGTCGGGGAGCCTTTGGTTACTACGTCTACCTGATGGGAGATGGTAACTCGGGATATCTACAACCAGTTTGGATGGCGGTCCAGTAATATGATAGATGTTTAGTCATCTAGTCCTGTTTTCGCCGGTTGTGGCATATTTTACTTGGTTTGTCGCCTTTTCAGCTCTGAGCGAGCTTGTTCTGGATTGTAGACTTTTTAGAATCTTTGATTAATAAAAGGGTTGCATGCATTATTCTTATGCAGAGGCCGGGAGTAATCCTCATTTTCTAAAAGAAACTAACTTGACATAACTTCTGTACTTCATCATGTATGTATCACTGACTTTATTCATATATATGCATAAATGCCCATGTTCTTAAGTTGTGTGAGCAGTTGTACATTCGAGTTAATGACAAGAAATAAGTTATGTCTTAGTTTGAAAGTTTCTTGGACTTATTACATGCTACAAACCATATTCTCATTATGTCTAATTATCAGGAAATTACAAGCCTTATGCCACCATGTATTTTGCAATGTGCCTTCTTATTGCTTTTTAAAAGTTGGATTGTATATTCTTGCTTTGTACATGCTTTAGTCTTCCGTGTAAATTATTAGTTTCAAGCCTTAATTTGTGATGCCATTTAGCTTCGAAAAGTAGGGACAGCACCCGCGAGTCCCCACCCCCGCCTATCTTGCCCGTTCAGCATTGTAAAGATTCGTGGTGTAGTCTGTCCAGCAGCAGAGGATTTGCAGGGTCAGGATTATTAACTAAGCTATAGCATGCAGTATAGGTTTAGTATAAAATATGCTCTTATATTATGAACGAGGGAGTAGTGTGTAGGTATGTCAGGAGGTCAGGCGGGTCTAGGTTGACGCGACAACACATCTGCTGTGCATGTGTTGTGCATGCACTGTACTAGGGGTTTCATGTATGTGCAGTTCTCTCTCTTGATTTTTGCATGCGACTGGAAATTTTTACATACTCTCCTCCTGTAGACGTTCCATCTCTGTACCTCGCACAACTGTTCTTAGTCTGGACTGGTCGAGCTAGGTGAACTCAATGAATCAATGGTTTTATTGTTGTGCGTAATAATGGTCTGTCGTACAAGGTTATGAATTTTACTTGATCGCATTTTTAATGTTCAACTTTAGAGTCAAGCTGAACATATATAAGCTCAAACAAACAGTGAAACTTATTTTTAATTTTAGAGGGTGTTTGGATTCAAGGGACTTATTTTAGTCTGATTAAAAATAGTCTTTTTAAGAGGTTAAAGTTCCAAGCACCCCTGACTAAAGAGAGGCTAAAACTAGTCTTGAGTCTAAACTTTTTTAGTCAGAGATATCCTACTAAAATGTGGTTAGTCCTTTCTCCTCATTTAACTCCTTTCCTTTAACACAGGCATATTCTGGATTGAAGGGTTTGGAAAATAATAAATGCTCATTAACTTGATTTTAGTTTTTTTAATGTTTGAATCCAATCATGAGTGAGGCTAGCAAGTTTTAGTCCTACTACTTTTAATCATGGACTAAAACGTATCAAGACCTTCTTAGGATGCAAGGCGGAGAAAAATTAAATAGGTCCAATCGATCCAAGCATGCACGTCCTGCTTTTACAATTTTCTGGCTTTCGCTTGATAAATAGTGATGGCACGGGACCGCAACCCTCTAGTGCAGCACCTTGTGTGTGACAGAAAATGAGTAACAATGCCCAAGCGGTGTGATAGGTGATGCAGAACCTGTATAGGATGAGCAGTGACCTACGCGTCCCACTTCAATTTTTAAATATTTTACTGTTGTCACGTTTACTGTTCACATAGGCCTGCAAACCCATTCGCCGATGCAAGACTGGCACAGATCACCAAGTCGGACAGTGTGGATGGAGCGCGAGGATAACGGGAGCCTCTGTTAGGCAGAATAAGCCGCGGCGACGAGCTCACCGTATTGGGCGCGTGTATGGACGCGCGCCAAACGTAGTAGGTGCGTCAGGACCGCGGGAAGCGTGTGTGAAGGCGTGTGTGTGCATGGGTGCGGTGCATGGGCGTGTCCATGTGATCGAACACCGCACGGGTGTGTGTGGAGGTAGCCGTTGGCGCGCGGGGTGGGCATGTTGAGCTGGTCAATCGCGGGCTCGCCGCGTCCGGGCGTGTTCGTGCATGCCGGGGAGGGCGCGGTAGAAGCGGGCGGGACGGGTGCTCGACGTGGGCTGGGACGTGGGTGCGTGCCCGGCGCGTCCCTAGGTATAAGACCCCGTGTAATGGTTCTGCTCTGTGACGAGTTCGTGCTCGTGGAATACAAGGCCATGCGTGCGGCGGCAGCGTTCGTGCGCTGGAGAAACTCCGTGTTCTTCCCCCTCCTCCCTTCTTCTTCCTTGAGTGAGCCACGGCGGCAGTGAGTGAGCTGAGTCCCAGAGAGAGGAGGGCAGCGGCGAGGCAAGAGCGGCAACAACATTGACATCAGAGCCACGCGAAGGCCAGGGCGCGTCGGCGATGTCGATCGTCCCCTACGGCGGTGGTGCTAGCGGATCGCTGCCGCAGGCGGTGCCGCAGCTCACCAGCGAAAACTACACGACGTGGGCGATCAAGATGGAGGCAAACCTCGATGCAGCTAGGCTGTGGGAGGCGGTGGTCGTGCCGGAAGACGCGGCGGCGGCCGTGATCGCCAAGAAAGACAAACCGGCGAGGGCGTACCTACTTGGCGCACTCGCGGAGAACCTGCTCCTGCAGGTGGCCTCGGAGAAGACGGCGGTGGAGGTCTAGGCTAGCCTCAAGGCGCGCCTCGTCGGCGCCGATCGCGTCAGGGCGGCTAGGATGTGCATGCCACGCGGGGAGTTTGAGCTCCTGCGCATGGAGGACGCCGAGAGCCTGGATGACTTCGCCGGCATGCTTGGTGGCATGGCGGCTCTCTACGCGGCGTTGGGCTCGACCCTGGAGGACGCCGCACTGGTCAAGAAATTGCTGGACTCGGTGCCGAACCGTCTGTATCATGCGGTGGCTGGGATTGAGCAATTCGGTGACATCGACGCCATGACGTTCAAGGACGCGTTGGGGCGGCTGAAAGCCTTCGACGAGAGACATGATTGCTTTGATTAGTATGCTTGAAGTATTATTATTTGTTATGTCAATATGAACTTTTATTTTGAATCATTTGGATCTGAACATTCATGCCACAATAAAGAAAATTACATTGAGATTTATGCTAGATAGCATTCCACATCAAAAATTTTATTTTTATCATTTACCTACTCGAGGACGACCAGGAATTAAGCTTGGGGATGCTTGATACGTCTTCAACGTATCTATAATTGTTGATTGTTCTATGCTATTATATTACCCGTTTTGGATGTTTATGGGCTTTACTTTACACATTTATATCATTTTCGGGACAAACCTACTAACCGGAGGACCAGCCCGTATTGTTGTTTTTTTGCCTATTTCAGTATTTCGAAGAAAAGGAATATCAAACGGTGTCCAAACGGAATGAAACCTTCGGGAGTGTGATTTTTGGAACGAACGTGATCCAGAGGACTTGGACTGCAAGTCAAGAAGCAGCCGAGGCGGCCACAAGGGTGGAGGGCGCGCCCACCCCTATAGGGCGCGCCCCCTATCTCGTGGGCCCCTCGGGCGGCCACCGACCTACATCTTCCTCCTATATATACCCACGTACCCCGAGAATATCAAAGGAGCCAACGAAAACCTAATTCCACCGCCGTAACCTTCTGTATCCGCGAGATCTCATCTTGGAGCCTTCGTCGGCGCTCCACCGGAGGGGGAATCGACCATGGAGGGCTTCTACATCAACACCATAGCCCCTCCGATGAGTTGTGAGTAGCTTACCACAGACCTTCGGGTCCTAGTTATTAGCTAGATGGCTTCTTCTCTCCTTTTGGATCTCAATACCATGTTCTCCTCGATCTTCTTGGAGATCTATTCGATGTAACTCTTTTTGCGGTGTATTTGTCGAGATCCGATGAATTGTGGGTTTATGATCAAGCTTATCTATGAGAAATATTTAAATCTCCTCTGAATTCTTTTATGTATTATTGAGTTATCTTTGCAAGTCTCTTCGAATTATCAGTTTGGTTTGGCCTACTAGATTGATCTTTCTTGCAATGGGAGAAGTGCTTAGCTTTGGGTTCAATCTTGCGGTGTCCTTTCCCAGTGACAGCAGGAGCAGCAAGGCACGTATTGTATTGTTGCCATCGAGGATAAAAGGACGGGGTTTGTATCATATTGCATGAGTTTATCCCTCTACATCATGTCATCTTTCTTAATGTGTTACTTTGTTCTTATGAACTTAATACTCTAGATGCATGCTGGATAGCGGTCGATTTATGGAGTAATAGTAGTAGATGCAGGCAGGAGTCAGTCGACTTGTCACGGATGTGATTCCTATATACATGATCATGCCTAAATAATCTCATAATTATTCGTTTTTCTATCAATTGCTCGAGAGTAATTTGTTCACCCACCGTAATACTTATGCTATCTTGAGAGAAGCCACTAGTGAAACCTATGGCCCCTGGATCTATCTTTTATCATATAAGCTTTCAATCTACTTTTATTTGCATCTTTACTTTTCCAATCTATATTATAAAATACCAAAAAAATATTTATCTTATCATACTATCTCTATCAGATCTCACTTTCGCAAGTGGCCGTGAAGGGATTGACAACCCCTTTATTGCGTTGGTTGCGAGTTTTTTGTTTGTTTGTGTAGGTGCGTGGGACTTTTGAGAAGCCTCCTACTGGATTGATACCTTGGTTCTCAAAAACTGAGGGAAATACTTACACTACTATTGCTGCATCACCCTTTTCTCTTCAAGCAAAACCAACGCAAGCTCAAGACGTAGCAGGGGTGGGCACGTTGAGCTGGTCCATCACGGGCTCGCCGCGTCCGGGCGTGTGCGTGCTTGTCGGGGAGGGTGTGGTAGAAGCAGGCGGGACGGGTGCTCAACGTGGGCTGGGACGTGGGTGCATGCTCGGCGCGTCCCTGGGTATAAGACCCAATGTAATGGTTCTGCTCTGTGACGAGTTCGTGCTCGTGGAATACAAGACCGTGCGTGCGGCGGCAGCGTTCGTGCGCTAGAGAAACTCCGTGTTCTTCCCCCTCCTCCATTCTTCTTCCTTGAGTGAGCCGCGGCGATAGTAAGTGAGTTGAGTGCCGGAGAGAGGAGGGCAGCGGCGAGGCAGGAGCGGCAACAACAGCCTCGACCCCAGGGACCTAAAAGTCCTGTCTGCTTTAGCTCTGATACGGTATTTTCAATAACTAGTGATTCTTTCCACACTTTTTGGATAAAATTAAAAAAGGGCAAATGGTTACCTGATAAGATAACTTTGTGCCATGACGCTTTATTGGGTGAACATATTGTAACCACATCATATCCCAGGAAACTCTCTTTCTCTTATAGATGATTATGTGTAGGTGGGCTATTCTTTGTTTGTAATAAGATGGTGCCTAATTGTTTTCTTATATGTAGAACAATAATGGAGGGTATTAGGAGAAAAGAAGGGTTTACACCTACCATAAATGATCTAAATTATTGGCAACAAATAGGAACAAAATTTATGTGTTAATTGATTCAAGTTTCATATGAAATACTGCCTATGTTACTGTTCATGATTCAGATCTCTTTTTGCAGAATGATTTGCGACACAGCCCACTTGATGCTACTAAGCATTGGATAATCTCTTCATGAATATGTGGGCTTCTAATTTGTGAGCCCACTGTAACTATGTGGACTTGTATCAAGCATTAACTAAAAGGGTGCAAGTTGAAAAAAAATGAGGAATCATAAGAGCTATTATCGTGAAGGAAAGTTCTTTATGAAAACAGTTTTTCCTTGGTTCATTTCCCTGCATGTTATATACAAAGCATTCTCCCTCTAACTGAGTTTTGTAAACTTCGCAAAGCATCTGGCTTGTCAGATTAATCACCAACCTTGAAAAATTCGAATTTATGCTTTATTTACATATGAGTAAAGGAAAATGAAAGATGGGGTTTTCAATTTGCAAGGCATCTCCTTTCTCCTTTCCAGTTTTGCATGATAACAATTATTCGACATGGAGTTAGTTTTGTGATATACTCCCTCCGTTCCTAAATATTTGTCTTTCTAGATATTTCAAGAAGTGACAACATACGGAGCAAAATGAGTGAATCTACACTCTAAAATATGTCTATATACATCCATATGTGGTAGTCCATTTGAAATCTCTAAAAAGACAAATATTTAGGAACGGAGGGAGTATAATTGTCAACCTACATATTTGAGTGTTGGAGTAGTTCAAGCATTTCGATAGTCATAAATTTGATATCTACATCCTGCCCTGTTGAGGTACTATTTTGACAAAATATAATTTGAAGATTTACGCCAGCGGTTGCTACATGGACATGTATTTTTACGAGTGCTCTTAACAATTATTTTTTGTTTTTTAACTGGTACAACTCCCTCTAAACACACCCCTTCGTAATAAAGGGTAGGATGGCCTTTTTCATCCGCATCGATACACAACATATATTGTCTTTTAAGTGATGTTCACTCTTTTTTAAGCTTCTGTATGCACCGTCCGTACACGGTCAACTGGGCTGGCCCAGCAGACAGTCACCGTAGTAGTGAAAAATCAAAAAATATTAGCATGCAGCCAGACTTGAACACACAACCTGCTGTTGTCATGCAAACGGAACAAACCAATAGTACAAGCTTGCTATAATGGCTAATTTGCAGCGCGATGTGTTAAGATATTTATATTGGGCGGGCGTTTCCTTCCTACTCTGCTCCTTATTAACTTTTTTTAGAGGTAAAAGCCTTTTATCGATCAAAATCCACAAAAGGTGGGATGTGAACCGGGTCATGTGGCTGGCCAAACCACACATGACGCCCCTGAGCTAGATTTAGAGCAAATCTTGCTAAGCTATGAGCTTCTAAATTTACATTACAACTTTCAAAGATAAAATTACAAGCAAAGGAGGCTTATCTAGACTTGATTTCATGGATGATTGCTCCATACTCTCCTTGGTTACCCTTCGCTATATCTCCTATGACTTGTTTCGAATTCGAGGAAATAATAAAACTGTGTAGATGGAGATCTTGCGCCAGAGAAATAGCTTCAGGGCATGCAACAACTATCGCAGGATCAAAAACTCTGTCTATGACCAACGCAGAGCTACCTAGAAATTTCCTTGGTTGTCGCAACAAACTGCCACAGCCGAACCTCGCCATTGTGCCCTTACCCCCGCATCTACATGGATCTTTGAGAAGTTCGATGGCGGGGCCTTCGGACGCCAAGGGATTTCTGCCGTTGTAGCACTAGTAGTTGCGCAACAACTTGATTACTAGGCTTCTTCACCAGTACTGCCTCCAAATCAGCTATGAAGCGTTGCACAATCACTTGTATTGTATGTGGTGTTTGGAAAACTGCTTCATGGATTGCTTTTCGTCTAGAGGACCAGATCTCCCATAATGTCACTGCTGCCAACACAAACTGATCATGTGGTAAGCTCTCAATCAAGTTGAAAAGACAGTTTTTTGCGCTTGGTTCAGATGCCGTCACAAGCTTGCTACCCAAGTCCTCATCAACGAGCGCCCATGTACATCTTGAGACTGTACATTCGAGAAGAGAATGCCTCCATAAGTCCGGCGCACCGCAAAGTCTGCACGAGCTCGTTCGTGACATATGCATGTGTGCCCGAACATCTTTAGTAGGTAGGGAATGTTTTGACAATCTTCATAGGAACATCCGGATTTTTGATGGCACTTGTGTTTTTCACAATGTTTTCCACACCCCCTCCGCTGCATTAGAAACCGAGGAGCCAACCACGCCCTCTAGCCAGGCCTCTCTCCGTTGATGTGTCGCCACAAGCATTTTGTATGCTGACTTGACAGAGAACATGCCATTCCTTTCATGCGACCAGCTCCAATAATCTTGCAAGTTCATTGTGCACAGCGGTATATTCATGGTTACATTGACATTAAAGTGCAGAAACATGCCCTGGAGCCGCGTTTATCCCAGGTTGCCGTGGTATGGTTGATAAGCTCTGAAACGATCACTCGTGGATTGGGTGATATGCAACCATATGGCCTCATCATCTCCTCCCAGGGTAGCCAGTTGTCCTCCCAGATGTTTGTGTCCTGTCTGTTCCCAATCCTCTTTATAAGCCCCTGTTTGAGAGTGTTGTGGCCCACCACTATAGCTCTTCAAACTTGACTTGGGTGGCTCCCCAAGGACGCGTGTAATATGGATGTGTTGGGATAGTAGATGCCTTTGAGTATGCGAGCGCTTAAGGACTCAGGGTTTTGCATTAGACGCCATGCTTGCCTAGCAAGCATTGCCAAGTTAAAAATATTAAAATCTTTGAAACCCAAGCCCCCCTTGCCTTTGGTTGCGTCATAGATTTCCAAGATACCCAATGAGGCTTACGTTGTCCATTCTTGCTCCCCCACCAGAATTTTCTGATTAGCATATTCAGATGTTCGCATAGACCTTTAGGGAGCTTGAAATAGGACATGGAGAAAATAGGCACTGCTTGGGCAACTGATTTTACTAGAACTTCCTTCCCCCTGCCGACAAAGTCCTCTGCATCCATCCTTGAATCTTACTCCATAAACGGTCCTTCATATATTTGAAAGCCCCATTTTTTGAGCTCCCTATGTCAGAGGGCATGCCCAAATATTTCTCATTTAAAGTCTCATTAGGAACATTGAGCAAACTCTTGATATCATTTCGGACACTATCAGCAACCCCCTTGTTGAAATATATGGAACATTTTGTATATTTAATACACTGACCTGTTTCTTGACAATAAAAATCCAGTACCTGGTTGACCTCGGTAGCCCCCACACTGTTAGCCTTGAAAAACAAATGGCTGTCATCAGCGAATAAGAGATGGTTTACTTGCGGCGCTAGCGGCACCACCTGTATCCCATTCAGGTTGGATGACTCTCTTCTTGAATATAAAAGGCACGACAGTCCCTCTGCTACTAACAACAACAAGTATGGAGATATCGGATCACCTTGCCCGATCCCTTGTGATGGTTTAAACTCTTTAAGCTTCTTCCCATTAAACATGACAGAAAATTTGACCGAGCTGACTAGACCCATGACAATATCCACCCATTTGTCAGTAAATCCCAGCTTGAGCATAATGGCATGCAAGTATGACCATTCCACTCTATCATATGCCCTCATCATGTCCAACTTTAAAGCACACGATTGGTGTTTCTTTGCCCTGTTCCTCTTCATAAAATGTAAGCACACATAACCAGTAATGATGTTATCGGTGATGAATCTACATGGAACAAAAGCAGACTGCTCCTCGGATATAATATCGGAGGGAATCATCTTCAATCTATTTGATATCACCTTCAAAGCAATTTTGTATAGCACATTGCACAAACTTATGGGGTGAAACTGCGATAGAAGTGTGGGGGTTCTTAACCTTGGGGATTAAAACCAAAATAGTTTCATTAATGCACTCTGCTGACTCTGAACCATCAGCAATTTTTAGAACCACCTTAGAGACCTCTTCCCCACACACGTCCCAATGACGCTAAAAAAAGTGTGCAGGGAAGCCATCGGGGCCTGGTGCCTTAATAGGGAACATTTGGAACAGGGCCTCTTTGACCTCCTTCTGACTGTACGGAGCATTGAGGACATCGTTCATGGCGGGTGTTACTTTTGTGGGTACCGTGTCTAAAACTTGCTCCATGTTTTGTACACCTTCGGAAGTGTACAAGTTTGTATAAAAATCAGTGGTCAAAGCCTCCATCTCTTCTTTATTATCTGTCATCTGCCCATCTGGTTTCTGCAGTACTTTTTATTTGGTTTTTCCTGCACCGGCGAACTTGCTCTTAGATGAAAGAAATATTTATTCTTGTCCCCATGGACCAACCAATCCAGGCATGCCATCTGGCGCCACAGCATCTCTTCCCGGTGGAAGAATTCAATCAGTGTGTCTGCAATCTTTGTCTCTTCGCATGATGGTGCTATTCGACCTGGGGCCAAGCGCAGTACTCCCTCCGTTTTTTTAGTCTGCATATAAGATTTGGTCAAAGTCAAACCTTGTTAACTTTGACTAAGTTGATAGAAAAAAATATCAAGATTCACAATATGAAATCAATATTGTTAGATGCATTATGAAATTAATTTTCATATCATATAGTTTTAGTGTTTTAGATGTTGATATTTTTTTCTACAAAATTTGACTTTGACCAAATCTTATATACAAACTGAAAAAATAGAGGAAGTATTTCCAAGGCATTTTTTAGTTGATGAATCTCGGACCGGACAGAGCCAAAAGGGAAACATTTGGAGACGGCGCGCCGGCCGAACCTTCAGCCGGTCGCCCGCTCACGCGCACTCCCGCTTCACGGGGTCCCACAAGAGATGAGCCAGCCCGACTTATCCTTCTCCCTGTCCACTTACTTTTTGCCAGCGACACATGCGTCTTCCTTGTTCCTGCCGCTGCAATCCTCAGCACGCCGGCGAGGCCGCCGTCCATCCCGTCTACCCCTGCATCGACCCCTACCCCGCCGCAGCCCAATCTCGCCGGCGAGGTCGTCGTCCACCCCACGGCCGGCGACTTGTGGCGCTGGAGATGACATGCACGGGGTCGGGGGGTGCTGCATCTGGTATCCACTGGTGCCGGAGACGAAGAGCCAAGGGCGTCGTGCCAAGCCGTGCCGACGAGTCTCCATGGATGACCACGGTGAAGGTTGCGATGCCAGCGAGTGGATAACGATGCTGGAACTAGCATTTTGTTTTGCTTCAACCGGCCAAATCCAAAGCTGGAACCACTATTGTTTTTTGCTGCAACCAACAAGCGAGTTGGAAACACAGCTGATTTTTTGCTACAACTAGCTCATTTTTTTGCTACAACCGGTGGCGCTATTTGCTACAATCTTTGACGTGTAGTTTTGTGGCCCATGACAACAAACAGCTGCAACCGGGAGATGAGGAAAGTTGCAACCCATGCTGTGAAAAGCTACGACCGGCAACAAAAACAGCTACTACTGTCAGAGTAACGTGCTGCAACCAACGACGGCGAACTTGTGGCCGGTGACGGCAGATGCAAAAAAGCTTCAACCTGCTTCTGTAGACAGCTTCGACCGGCTGAAAGCTTCGACCCTGCAGAAAAGCTGCAACCCCCCGTTGAAGGTGCTCGAACCGTTGTGCAGAAAAGTTGAAACCCCCAAATCAATGGCGGCGATGGGAAGCAAATTAATGAGGCAACCGACGACAAGAACTTTGCTGGAAACGGCCGAGGTTTTTGCTACAACCGTCGCCAAATTTTGCTACTACCAGCGACGGAATTTGTTACATCTATCACGGCGAAGCTGCGACGTACTATGGTGGTGGATTTTTTTGTTGCAACCGTCCTCGGATTTTGCTACTACCGGTGTGGGATTTTGCTACACCCATCCATGGCGGAGTCGCGAGCAGTGACGGCAGCGACGACGAAGAATTGCTGCAACCATTTGTTCGTTTTTTACTACGACCGGCGCCGGAGTTGCCATGGCCGATAAGCACGGGCGGCCAAGGATACGGCGGGGAGCACGGGTTGCCGGCGAGCACGAGGCCGAGGACGAACGCAGGTGGTGCGAGTGGGGACCGGCGACGAGGATTGGGACCTGCGACGAGCGCCGGAGGCGCCATGGCCGGGGCGACGAGCGCCACAGGCGGCCAGGGCGACGAGCACGAGCGGTGCCTTGCGGTGCCAAGGCGGCAAGCGCGGGCTTCGTGAGCGAGCATCCATGGCGGCCTTGACTGGCTTGCTCCTCTCTCTGTGTGCTAGAGACGAAGATAAGGTAAGGAAAAAATAAAATAGAAGAGGCAATCTGACGGTCTGGTGCAGTTACATCGGGCGGCTGGGGCAGACCGGCCGAAACTTTCGGGCCGGTGCACCGGTGCCCAGTGCTGCCCGAGCCAAAATGCATGCGATCCCATGAAGTGAGGTCACTCGCCACGCTCTCCAGTTTTCCATGCAACGAATCAACCGTGTCTCTAGAAGATTGGTTCCATCGGTCACCCACTACCTCAAAAAGAGCATCTTCCCTTTCTCACATTGTTTCATATATTTAAAAGGCCACCCTGCATGCATGCAGCTCATGTAATGTGAGAAGAATTGGGACGTGATCTGAGCTATAGCAGCAGTTTTGTGCTCCGGAGAGGTCGCCGGGAAGTTCAGCAGCCATTCCGGGTTTGTCACACATCTGTCCAGCCTGAGTGCGACCCTCCTGTCACTTTCCTCTCAAAGCTCCAGTCTGTTCCCGTATAGCCTACATCCGATAATCCACATGTGTCCAACGCATCTCTGAAGGCATCCTCCTGAGCTTGACTCCGATTCCCGAGACCATCATGTTCGTGGTCATGTAAAACTTCATTGAAATCTCCAAGTACAGCCCATAGCTTGTTTTGAGAACCTGCTATGTTTCTGAGCATATCCCAGGTTTTGGAATTTGTAACTT
This sequence comes from Triticum aestivum, assembly GCF_018294505.1. Taxonomy (NCBI): domain Eukaryota; kingdom Viridiplantae; phylum Streptophyta; class Magnoliopsida; order Poales; family Poaceae; genus Triticum; species Triticum aestivum. The sequence continues at coordinate 518,454,525 of NC_057810.1, forward strand.
TTTGTACTATTTTTTGCTTTAATTGATTTACCGTAGAACATTTTGTTCTACGGTGTTGGGTCAAAAAAATAAAAAAATATGTGATTCAACTATATGATCAATCAAACGATCAATATGGTACTCAGAATAACCAACAACATCTACTTTTATTTCATCATTTCAAAAAATTCCAAGCCCTCCGTTTCTACGTGAACTACTAACTGCAAAGCTTTTATTAAACCCCAATGTGTCCATCATATTCTCTACTCTCGATCCCTCTATTTGGGTTTCCAAAATACAAAGTACAGAGGGGGAAAATTGCCTAGTGAGATCACGAAGCTCTCGAACTGTCGCGAGTTTGCCAGCCCCACAACAGTTCCAACATAAGAAACTCATTACGCTAGGCGCGGCCCCCCTTGGAGGCCCGCCAAACGCGCATCATTACTTTTGTTCTTGTCACTCCCTTTCTCCGCTGTTGAGGAGGTGATCTTGTTCCTCTTTGGCTCTTGCTTAGAAGATGGGCTCTGGGGCACTACCGGAGGGGGTAGAGCGAGCACGGTCTTGCCTTGTGAGTTTTGCTGTGTAGATCCCAGTAGGGTGGACACTAGCTCAGCCACCTGTGTTGCACCCCTCTTTCTGTTAGCATCATCATCTCTCATAGCGGCATCTGTGGAGACCTTTGCTTGATGAATTTCATCGTCCGACCACTCGCCCAAGTCCTATTGTGGCTGTCCACAACCGGCGCCCCTACCTGAGCGGCCTCCTCCTCGGCTCCCTTTATGACCTCTTCCTCTCTCCGCTCCCGGGCCCTTGGTGGCGCCCCTGAACCATTCTGCTCGAAGGTTTTTGAAAACCAAAGCTGCAGGAGCGTGAACGCCATCGCCGCATTTTTTATGGTGGTGTGCGATGAGCCCACAGACTGCACACCAGTCTGGAAGTCTTTCATACTTGACTAGGAAAATCTCCCTCTTCTGCTTGATCACTAGAGAAACAACATTCTTCAAGGGTTTCATAACATCAATCTTTACCCCGACGCAGAAAAAGTTACCCTCAAAGTCTTGAGATTTTTGCTCTGCATACACGAACTCGCCCACCCTTGAAGCCAAGGATTTTATCAGGTAATAGAACAGATCCGGGAGGTCGTGGATTTGGATCCACATCTCGATCTTATTGAGTTGTATTGTTGAAGGTCTAGTGTATCCCTCATATGGTTTGATCACCACTTCTTTGTTCTTGAAGGTCCAGGGTCCATCCTGCATGACTCTCTCCCAGTCTCCAAGGCATGAAAACTGAAGCGTATATAGATTATCCTCCAGAGGCCTAAACTTTACCTCCTACGCCAGATCCCACGTGACCCGCATGTTCCTGGAAAATAATAGGGTTTGTCCATGTGGACACGCGCAATCGCCACCCATCTTGCAGCGTTCTCCGGGATATCACCATCCTGCACGACAACATCATTCAGATCATCTTCCTTGAGGCCCGGCTGTTGCATCATCTTTTCCATGTCGCTCATACCGGCTCCAGGAGCCGAGGTCAAGCCCGCCATCACGATCTCTTGCCCGTGAAAGATCTGTTTCCGCGGACGGGACAACCCTAGTCACGCTCCCCCAAACGCCCTGGCCAAGGATCACCCCTAGCGTCGATGGCGGTCGCAAAAAAAGAACATTCTTTCAAAATTGCGTGAACAAATTAAATATTTTTTGAATATGCTTTTTAAACAAACTAAATATTTAGACACACATTTACATTTTTTTAATTTACACATTGAACATTTTCTCAATACACGCTAAATTTTTTAGATATAGATGTTGGCCATTTTTATATATGTTTACGAATTTGAACGTGACTTTTTATAAATGCGAAACAAATTTGAATGCAACATATTTAAATATTTTTTGGAATTTTGAATGCGACTTTTTTTAATGCAAAACAAATGCAAAGAAACTTTTCAAAAAGTGGAACACATTATGAAACTCTAATTCTTTTTTGAAAATTGAGTATTTTTTGAAATGCCGAACAATTTTTCAAAACACAAAGAATTTGGGAACTATGAACTATTTTGAAAATGTGACCATTATTTGAAATATTTGAACTATTTGAAAATATAAATAAATAAATATGTTGAACATTTTAAAAACTTCGTGATTTTGAAAAAGAGAGAGAAAAACCAAACAGAAAAATAAGAAAGAAAAAAAAACTGATTCATGAACCTTCTAAGGCCTCCTTTGGTTCATAAGATAGGAATTTTATAGGAATAGAAAAATCATAGGAAGTGAGATGGCATGCATCTCAATTCCTATAGAGAAAAGGATGTTATTTGGTGCATAGGATAGGAATTTTTCATTGAGTCTAGGCTAATGTTTTTTCCCCTCCAAAATATGAAGGATCGATTCCTATCCTACATAGGAATAGGAATACATTCCTATAAACCAAAGGGCTTTAAAGGAATTTTTCCTTTGCAAATCCTATCCTATAGAGTTCCTAAAAAACTCCTACAAACCAAAGAAGGCCTAAAAGGTATCCAAACCGGTAAAAAAACGGCCCAGAACCATCTAGAAGGTTCCCAAAACCGTCATCTGCAGAGGCAACAAACTAATTAAAATGGGCTGGCTCATGTTCACTCGTATCGATATGATCTATGAGAAATAGCAACTGTTTGACGGAATAAGAGGCAAATAGGGTTTTCCCCAACAGGAGCCTGACGGGAGAGATGACGTCGCCTAGTTGGGTGAAGGCTTAAGTATTTTTTTCTATTTTTTGGTTAATTATATTTCTTCATTTTGAACTTTATTATTCTGACCAGTTCAAACATTTGAAAAAGAAATTAGAATACCAAAAAATGTAGGCATTGAAAAACAATTGAGTTTATTTGAGTGATGCAGAAAAAAACATGCTTTCAAATAAAGCCTTCTGGTCTTTTAACATGCTTTTAAACAAAGCCTTCTAAGCAATTTTGAAAGATACGGGTATTTTTTGAAATTTATGTACAATTTTTTAAATGCAAATGTTTGTATTTTTATGGATAAAATTGAAAAGGAGAACATTTTTGTAAATTTGAAAAATAAAATAAAAGAGCGAGCATTTTTTAGAAAAGAAATATATACCAAACAGAAAAAAAAGAAAAAATAGTGGAAAAAGACTTGTTCGCTATCGATCGCTGACGGATAGTTCTTGTAGCCCATGTTTCCTAGTTAGATACTAAAGCCTATCAGCTATTGTCACTATTGACGAGTAGTCAGTAGCGAGAGTTACAACGTTTGATACCTCGCACTGCCATTCTTTTTTTTTTTGCGATTTTTCCCTGTTTTCGCTCGTGACATCCTGTGCGTGGCGCCGTCTAATTGGCGCTACTCCCCGGACATACTGAATATCCTATTTGCTGCATACTGCGATAAATAATGGGCAATCGCACACATAACCATAGAACGGGCTGGCCCATCTAAGCATTCGAGCCACCGGTATTGTGAATCTTCTGGAAGGTTCCTAACAATTTTTTTTTCATTTTTACAGTCTTGGTTTCTTTTTTGCCTTTTGTTTCTTTTTTTATTTCTATTTCCTTTGGAAAAATCATAACTTTTAAAGAAAGCTCACCGTATTAAAAAATTGTTCATCTTTTCAAAAAAAAATCAAAAAATCTAAATTTTGATCATGTTTCCAAGATTGTTTGTGTTTTCCAAAATGTTCAGAAATTTTTAATTTGTTCACGTTTTCCAAAAAATGTTCGGTGTTCCAAAAATTTCTTAACTCTTTTGAAAGAGTGTGCCAATTTTAAAAAAATGATCAGAATTTCCAAATTTTTTTGTGTTTTCAAAAAAGTTCACAGTTTCAAAATTTATTCTTGTAAACAATTTTTTACAAAATAATAATAATTTGAATATCAATTTTTCTTCTCAATTTTAAAATGTGTTCAGAATTTCAAAATGTGCTCTAGTTTTTCAGAAATTATTCATGCTTTTTCTAATATTAAAATATTGTTCACAAATTCAACAAATATTAATGTTCTAAAGAAAAGTTTGTGGATTTCAAAATAATGTTTACCATATTAAAAAATTGTAATTTTCCAAAGAAATGTTCAAAAACTCTAAATTCTGACCTTGTTTTTATGAATTGTTTGACTTTTACAAAATGTTCTGCATTTTTAAATTTGTTCACATTTTCTAAAAATGTCAGAGTTTCAAAAAATTTCTTCACTCTTTTAAAAAATGTTCAGAATTTCAAAATTTGTTCGTGTTTTAATAAAATTTCAGCGTTTAAAATTTTTCTCTTGTGAACAATTTTTCAAAAAATAATATAATTTCTATGTTTTTCCTATTTTTATAAATGAGTTCAGAATTTCAAAATGTGCTATAGTTTTTCAAATATTATTCGTGCTTTTGAAAATAGAATGCTCTCTTATTAAATATAGTTCACTGATTCAGAAAATGTCCATGTATTAAGAAAGTTCGTGGGTTTCAAAAAATGTTTGCGTTCTCAGATTTTGTTTTGTAATTTGAGAAAATGTTCATGTGTTCAAAAACTGTTCACATAACATAGAAAATATTTGGTACTTAAAAAATATTCACAATTTTCTGTGAAATGCTGAATTTTGTAGACGTTGTTTCAAAACAAACAAAAAATGCCATTTATGTGTTCATAAAATGCCTACAGATCACATGGAGGTGAGAAATCAAGTTGTTAGCCGCTCCCATTCACGACTGATGGTCGCGAGTTTGAATCCACTCGCAACGCGTACCATTTTTTTATGACTTGCTGCGCCTACTTTATATCAGTCCTTGCTAGTGGCCGGCCCAATAGTGGGTCCTCTACTGAAACGTCTGGCGTATATGTCCTGGTGGATGATCCATTTTCTTGTGACTTTTGTATCTGCTTTATATCAGTTCTTGTTAGTGGGCTAGCCCAGTAGCGGGTCCTCTACCAAAACGTATGGCGTATACTTCCCGGTGGATGATCCACCACACATACGGAAGTGGGTATGAATTGTGAAATGTCTCTATTGCCTTTTATACGTTTTGTGCGGGAGGTTGTACCGAAGCGGGACTCCTTAGTTCATTCTACATTCCCAAGTTGTTGTTTTGTTGGAAAACCAAGACGAAAAGCTATGCCTGGACTTAGCATGATTGATATCTACTCCATCCGTTCCAGAATATAAGGTATATTGATTTCCGTGCAAGTCAACCATTTGAAAGTTTGACCAAGATTATAGAATAAAATAACAACATCTGTAATACCTAATAGATAAAATATGAAACTTCTTTTCTTGATGAATCAAATGATATAAATGTTTTATTATGGATATTAATATATTTTTCTAAAAACTTGGTCAAACATGCACTGGTTTGACTTTTGAAAAAACAAATACACCTTATATAAAGGAATGGAGGGAGTAAATTGTACTCTCCCTCTTTGGCATTTATAGAAGTTTGAAGTGTGGTATACTTTGCTGCCCTCTACCATGGTATGGTGATCGCGTACTTTACCTATGAGTAAACATGTCTATTGTTTTGGAGTACTAAGTTACTTCTTCCAGCAACTCCAAAGATGATTAGCTATTCGATTGCTTTTCTACACATGAAATATTTCAGCATCCACATATTGTAGCGCATGTTCATCACATCAAACCTTATAGCTGATTCTATTTGTACGCAATAGGAAAAAAGAAGATCCCAATTTCTAAGTTTTCTCCATTACTTTTGTGCAATGTTGTACCCTATGATAATTTGGATGGTGTCATTCCAACATGTCAATTTTAGTGAACCTATACCTAAAGACTTGAACAAATGTAACATGCACGCCCTCTACATGGAGGCATTATAATTTGAAACATTCAAAGTTTTGACATATATTCCGATGATTTTTGGACTGGACTAATTTCTGATTGATCGGTAGATATCAATAGATCCGAATGACTCCCATCGTCGCTACGATTCCTTTGATCTCCCATGTTTCCCATTCCGCTTTTCCAGTTTCCTTCGATCAATCGTCATGAACCCTGGTTCCATGCCATTTTTGTTGTTCTTTTGGATAGAATTCAATCCTTTTTTGAATGGAAATCAATCCTTTTGAACCCTTTATAATACTTTCCTAGTACAAAGACTACAAAAGGAAAGTATTTTTTGGGTTTTTTTCTGGTGAACATCAATAATATTTACATGGAAGTTACCGGATATGTTTCATCTACTTTTTCCCACATAAAAAAGTTACCACTTTGTTTCATGTAACTTACCAGGCCTGCGACACGTAAATTATAAGGCTATTTACACATAAATTATTGTGTATGTTTCAACAAGTCCCCCCGGCCAAAGTTATCACACTATTTGTACACAAGTTATCATGTGTGGTGCATAAATTATCATGCTATTTGCGCAAAAATTATCAGGTAAGTTTAATCTACTTTTTTTCACGGACAATGTCACTACAGTTTTTGTACGTAAGTTTATCAGGCATGTGTTGTGCAAATTATCATGTCATTTACATGGAAATTATCAGGTGTATGTATCAATAACTTGTTTTACCGGGATCAAATTTACCATGATGTGTCATGATGATCCGAATCAAAAGTCCGTTTTATAGCTCAAACCATCGGTCTGGTTCAAGAACCATTTCACTGTTAAATTTTTCACGGCTACTCCTTCGAAAATAGATCCCGTGTTGGTATATTTTGATGTTTTTTATCAAAGGTTAGCATGCTTGAGCTATGTAAGTTACCATGCTTATGATATATAATAAGTTACATCGTTTTTGCACAGAAGTTATTAGGGTGTGTTTTCATCAACTTTTTTCCTCGGGTCGAAATTTATCATGGTGTTTGTAATTAAGTTATTAGGTCTATGGTTCGTATATTACTATGCCATTTCAACATAATTTATCAAAGGTATGTGTTTCAATAATTTTTCTCCTGGTCCATGTTATTGTGGTGTTTATACGTAAGTTATCATGTTTACGGTTTGTATATTGTCATAATATTTACACAAAACTTACCAGAGAATGTTTTTCAACAACTTTTTTTTCCGAATCAAAAGTTATCATGGTGTTTATACATAGTTTATCAGTTTTGCTGTGCAGATATTACCATTCTATTTCCACGAAATTTACCGATGGTATGTTCTTCAACAACTTTTCCTCTAGGGTCAAAAAATTATCATTGTGTTTGTACATAGATTATCAGGTCCACGGTGCATATACTACCACGCTATTTACACATAATTAATCGGGGACATATTTTTTTTAACAATTTTTCCTTCTGGATCAAAAGTTACCATAGTATTTGTACATGGGTTATCAACTTTGTGGTACATATATTACCATACTATCTAGACAAAAGTTACCGTGTCATATGTTTTCAATAACTTTTTTCCTCCCATCAAAACTTATCATAGTATTGGTGTGTAAGTTATCGTGTCTGTGGTGTTATATTACCGCGTTATTTACACATAAGTTATCATGTATGTTTTCAACAGAATTAATTCCAGAGACAAAAAAGTTATCGAGGTGTTTTTATATAGGTTATCATGTCTGCAGTTTTTATATTACCATGCTATTACACAAAATAAGTTATCGGGTAGATTTATGTTGGCACGGACAATTCGACAAGAAATAATTTGGCGTGGTATGGAAATAAATAACAACACATCATCTGTCACAAAAAGTAGCGTAGGCTAGGTGGTTCCTTGACTTGCTTGTGTAACCTGGGGTTCCGAGTTTGGGCCTAGTCTTTGACGATTCATTAGAGCAACTCCAACGCGCCGACCCAAATGGACGGCCTTTTTGTCCATTTTTATCCATTTGGGTCTGCCGCCCGCCCGGCGTCCTCTTGGTTTGAGATTTGGGTGTTGGAAATATGCCAACAATAATAAATTAGTTATTATCATATTTCCTTATTCATGATAATCATTTATTATCCATGCTAGAATTGTATTGATCAAAAACTCAAATACATGTGTGGATACATAGACAACAACGTGTCCCTAGTGAACCTCTACCGGACTAGCTCGTTGACCAAAGATGGCTGTGGTTTCCTAGTCATGGACATGAGTTGTCATTTGGTAACAGGATCACATCGTTAGGAGAATGATGTGATGGACAAGACCCAAACTATGAACATAGCATATGATCGTGTCAAGTTTATTGCTATCGTTTTCTGCATGTCAAGTAAATGTTCCTATGACCATGAGATCATGCAACTCACTAACACCAGAGGAGTTTGTGTGTACCAAATATCGCAACGTAACTGGGTGACTATAAAGGTGCTCTGCAGGTATCACCAAGGGTGTTTGTTGAGTTGCCATTGATCAAGACTGGGATTTGTCACTCCTTATGACGGAGTGGTATCTCAGGGCCCACTTGGTAATACAGTATCACAATGAGCTTGCAATTAATGTGACTAATGGTTTAGCCACAGGATCTTGTATTACAAAACGAGTATAGAGACTTGCCGGTAACGAGATTGAACTAGGTATGGAGATACCAACGGTCGAATCTCGGGAAAGTAACATATCAATAGACAAAGGGAACTTTATACGGGATTAGTTGAATCCTTGACATCGAGGTTCGACCTACAAGACCTTCGTAGAATATGTAGGAACCAATATGGACATCCAGGTCCCGCTATTGGTTATTGACCGTATAGGTGTCTCAGTCATGTCTGCATAGTTCTCGAACCCGCAGGGTCTACAAACTTAACGTTTGGTGACGATATAAGTACAATTGAGTTGCTATGGTGGTTACCGAAGGTTGTTCGGAGTCCCGGATGAGATCCTGGACATGATGAGGAACTCTGAAAGGGCCCGGAGATGAAGATTGATGTATTGGACGAAGGGTATTGGAGTCCGGAATTGTTCCGAGGGTACCGGGTGATGACCAGCGTCACCGAAAGGGGTTTGGGGGGGGAGGCAAGTGTTGGGGGCCCCATGGGCCAGGGGGAGGGGGAAAACCAGCCCACTAAGGGTCTGAGCACCCCCTCACCCCATCTCACGTAACCAGGAGGGTTGGGGGCGCCCCTCTGGTGTTCCCTCCACCCAGCTTGGGGGGCAAGTCACCCTAGGGGAGATCCCATCTGCCCTGGCGGCCGCCCCTCCCAGGGGAAACCCTAGGGGCGCCACCCCATCCTCCCTTCCCCTATATATAGAGATGTAGAGTGAGGGCAGCCGCACCCTTGAGCACATCTCCACGCCATGGCGCCGCCCTTCCTCTCTCTCGTAGCCTTCTTCCTCTTCATAGCGCTTAGAGAAGCTCTGCTGAGATTCCGCCACCACCACCGCCACCATGCCATCTTGCTGCCAGAGGACTCGAGCTACTACTTCACCATCACTCGCTGGATCGAGGAGGTGAAGGCGTCATCAAGCCATACGTGTGTTGAACGTTGAGGTGCACTCCGTTCGGCACTTGTATCGGGAGTTCGCGAGACGGATCGTGATTGGATCGCGAACATGTTCGCGGGACGGATAGTGATTGGATTGCGAAGATGTTTGACTACATCAACCGCATTTCTTAACACTTCCGCTTAGTGATCTACAAGGGTATGTAGATCCAATCTCTCCTCTCGTAGATGGTCATCTCCTAGATTGATCTTGGTGAGCGTAGGAAAATTTTGTTTCCCATGCAACGTTCGCCAACATCACAAGTAGAACACAAAGGAGTTTGTGGGCGTTGATATTCAGATTGCTTCCTTCCTTGGTCTTTTCTTGATTCGGCGGTATTGTGGGATGAAGCGCCCCAGACCAACTTTACACGTCCACGTACATGACACCGGTTCCATTGACAGACATGTGACTTTGTTGCATAAAGATGGCCGGTGGGTGTATTTCTCTCCCACCTTAGTTGAATCAGATTCGACAAAGGCGGTCCTTGTAGAAGGTTAAATAGCAACTTGCATATCACTGTTGTGGCTTTGCGTAGGTAAGAATCGTTCTTGCTAGCTACTCGTAGCAGCCACGTAAAACATGCAACAACAATTAGAGGACGTCTAACTTGTTTTTGCAGGGTATGTTGTGATATGATATGGCCAAAGACATGATGAGATATATTTTATGTATGAGATGGTCATGCTTTGTAATAGTTTATCACGACTTGCATGTCGTTGAATACGGCAACCGACAGGAGCCATAGGGTTGTCTTTAATTATTGTATGACATGTCTGTCAGTCATTAAGTGCTATGTAATGCTTTACTTTATCGCTAAGCGGTAGCAGTAGTATAAGAAGCATGGTTGGCTTAACAACCCCGATGGAGGCACGATGATTGAGATCATGATGATGAAGATCATGGTGTCATGCCTATGACGATGGATGATACGTCTCCAATGTATCTATAATTTTTTTATTGTTCCATGCTATTATATTATCTGTTTTGGATGTTTTATATGCATTAATACGCTATTTTATATTATTTTTGGGACTAACTATTAACCTAGAGCCCAATGCTAGTTTCTATTTTTTCCTTGTTTTAGATTTTCGCAGAAAAGGAATACCAAACGGACTCCAAATGAAATGAAACTTTCGCGATGATCTTTCTTGGACCAGAAGACATCCAGAGGACCATATATTCTCATATATCCCAAAAACAACAAAGGGAGCCACGAAAACACTTCTCCACCGTCGCAACCTTTTGTACCTGAGATCCCATCTAGGGGCCTTTTTCGGCGTCCCGCTAGAGGGGGGTTCATTCATGGAGGGCTTCTACATCAACACCATTGCCCTTTCGATAAAGCGTGAGTAGTTTACCATAGACCTACGGGTCCATAGCTAGTAGCTAGATGGCTTCTTCTCTCTCTTTGATTCTCAATACCATGTTCTCCTCGATGTTCTTGGAGATCTATTCGATGTAATACCTTTTTGCAGTGTGTTTGCCGAGATCCTATAAATTGTGAATTTATGATTAGCTTATTTATGAATATTATTTGAATCTTCTCTGAATTCTTATATGCATGATTTGATACCTTTGCAAGTCTATTCGAACTACCGATTTGGTTTGGACCACTAGATTGGTTTTTCTTGCAATGGGAGAAGTGCTTAGCTTTGGGTTCAATCTTGCGGTGTCCTTTCCCAGTGACAGAAGGGGTAGCAAGGCACGTTTTATATTGTTGCCATCGACGATAACAAGATGGGGTTTTCATCATATTGCTTGAGTTTATCCCACTACATCATGTCATCTTACTTAAAAGTGTTACTCTGTTCTTATGAACTTACTACTCTAGATGCAGGCAGGAGTTGGTCGATGTGTGGAGTAATAGTAGTAGATGCATGCAGGAGTCGGTCTACTTGACACAGATTTGATGCCTATATTCATGATCATTGCCTTAAGTATTGTAATAACTTTGCGCTTTTCTATCAATTGCTCGGCAGTAATTTGTTCACACACCGTAATATTTTCTATCTTGAGAGAAGCCTCTAGTGAAACCTACGGTCACCGGGTCTATTTTCCATCATATAAGTTTCCGAGCTATAATTTTAGTTTCCGATTTACTTTCTTTGCAATCTTTTACTTTCCGATCTATAAACCAAAAATACCAAAAAATATTTACTTTACCGTTTATCTATCTCTATCAGATCTCACTTTTGCAAGTAACCGTGAACGGATTGACAACTCCTTTATCGCATTGGGTGCAAGTTGATGGTTGTTTGTGCAGGTATTCGGTGACTTGTTCATTGTCTCCTACTGGATTGATACCTTGGTTCTCAAACTGAGGGAAATACTTACTCTACTTTGCTACATCACCCTTTCCTATTCAAGGGAAAAACCAACGCAAGCTCAAGAAGTAGCAGGAAGAATTTTTGGCGCCGTTGCCGGGGTGATCTACGACAAGTCAAGACATACCAAGTACCTATCATAAGCTCTCATCCCTTGCATTACATTATTCACCATTCGCCTCTCATTTTCCTCTCCCCCACTTTTAAAACGATTTTCGAAAAGATTTTCCCTTTTCTTTCGCCCTTCTTCCGTTTGATCTTTTGTTTGCTTGTGTTACCATGTGCTTTCTTTTTGCTTGCATCTTCGCTTGCTAAAAGTTTATGGATCCTCAACCACTTGCTAATATTTTTAAGAGATCCAATTATGATGAACCAATTTCTAGTGATATGGGTGCACTAGATTATCTTTATGGTGTTTTGCTTGAAATTCGTGAATTTGAAAATTTTGATGAAGTACTTTATGAAGTGATTCACGATAGATCTTTGAATACAAAGCATGATTGCAATGATGTTATTATAAATTCTATTAATGTCAATTATGTTAATTATTTGCAAAAGTCTAAGCTTGGGGATGCTAATTTTGCTATGTCTACTACTTGTTGCAATGATCATGATTGGAGTGATTCTTCTTATGACCTTGATAATTTATTTAAGCCCCATGATGAATTTGAGATTGATAATAATGTATGCAATAATATTGAAAGTGGGTTTGGAAGAGTGTCGACTTTAGATCCTACATATTTGGAGGATATTCAATAATATGAATTTTTTGATAAAAGTGGGTTTGGAGAGGTCATGACTTTATTTTATGATAATCCCACTATTTTGGAAGAGTGTCAACTTTGCATGCATGTGGATCATGTTGAGAATATTTTATGTGATAGTTATATTGTTGAATTTGATTATGATCCTACATGTAATTATTATGAGAGGGGAAAATATGGTTGTAGAAATTTTCATGTTACATAATTACTTCTCGTTATGTTGAGATTGCTTTTGTTTCTTTCTTGTTCCTTGCATATGCTAGTTTTTGCTTTCCTTGATAATTTGTTTGCTTATAAGATGCCTATGCATAGGAATGCTAGACTTAGATGTGTTTTTCACATGCTATATGATGCTTTCTTTGTGCTTCAATTCTTGTCTTTCATGTGAGCATCATAGAAATTATCAATGCCTAGCTAAAAGGCTTTAAAGAAAAGCGCTTGTTAGGAGACAACCCAATATTTTTATTTTTTGTTTTTGAATAAATAATTTATCTAGCCTCTGGTTAGATGTGGTTTTGTGTTTAATTTAGTTTTTGTGCCAAGTAAGACCTTTGGGATAGCTTAAAACGATAGTTGATTTGATCTTGCTGAAAAACAGAAACTTTTGCACCCAGGAAGATAATTCTCATTTTTTTTGCAGAAGTGTGCTTTTGAGTTGATTCTTTTTGTAGAAGATCAATAATCAAATTGCTTAGGTCGTCCTAATATTTCAGAATTTTTGGAGTTACGGAAGTATTCGAAATATCTAGATTGCTACATACTGCTCTGTTTTTGACAGATTCTGTTTTCTTTGTGTTGTTTGCTTATTTTGATGAATCTATGGCTAGTATCGGGGGATATGAACCATGGAAAAGTTGGAATATAGTAGATATTATACCAATATAAATAAAGAATGAGTTCACAACAGTACCAAAAGTGGTGATTTATTTTCCTCCACTAATGGAGCTTATGTGGTTTTCTGTTGAGTTTTGTGTTGTGAAGTTTTCAAGTTTTGGGTAAGGATTTGATGGACTATCACTGGTATGCATCAGTGCTATACGAATGGTTTTTAACCCCTTTCCACGATGGTGTCCGGAACCGTCACCAAGTGAGTGATTGCGATAGGGGGTCCTTCCCACACGACCCAGAAACCGTCGGGGATATGCCCCCCTGGCACAGACGCTCGGCAAAATGAGGTCGTGTGCGACTGACGAGCGCTCAAATACAGTTATACATACAGTAGTGCTAAAAATACAATTATACATGCAAAATCGTTTCTTGTCGTAAGTACATCCCACATAGTTAGTCCCCTCTAAAAGTTTCTGTTTGTATGTACATTCCACACAGTCCATCCAAGGAATATGTATGCGTTAGTATGTACATACCACACAGTTAATCCAAGAAGTACCAAATGTTTGCAATGTGCATAACATCACAAATAGTCTATAATTTCGAAGCGTGTGTGATAAGGTGACTATCGCAAACGTTTAATAAGAAAGAATTGTGTGTGATGCTGTTGTTAATTGCACACGTTTTTTCTTGGCTGATCATGTGCAAAGTGGAGATTGATCGCACACGTTTTTTCTTGGCTGATCGTGTGTACAGTGGAGATTGATCACACACGTAGCGGATCCTAGAAGCGTGTCTGATCTCCATGTCTATCGTAGATGTTTCACTTTCGCCAACCATGTGCAGTGTAATCCCTGATGAATCCCTTATTAATCCCTAATTTAAAAATCATATGTTTTGAATTTGATAGTAGGCAATCACTTATTTCATATCCAACCATGTTTATTACAAATATAGGTTCAACCACGAATGCATAATTAGATGCACAGGTACATATACTGAAGAACTACATAAGCACTAAGTAAAGAATGATGAACTACAGTTGTACTAAAGAATGTAAAGAGAGAGGCAAAAGACATTTTGGTTGCTGGAGAAGCTGAAGCGGAATGCCCATATTATGCCCTCCTCCATGCGTAATGCGTGCACGACTCTAGGGCAACCTCTTGTGACAGCTGTTCGTCCATCCTTCATTGTCTTTCATTATGACTTCTCGATGCTCATTGTAGTCTGGATGAAATACTTTAACCTTACTTACGTGTCCACCAATCAGGTACTTTGTGAGGTAATCTTGGGTGAACTTCTTCGGGAACCACTGCGAACAAAAAGATTCAGACATTGTTGTCTAACAACTCATTATGGGCGGTAAAAATAGAAGGCTGCAGAGTTTGTAGTTACCATCCTACAACTCACTGTTGTGTTGGATAGATCATAAACAAATAATTTGCTTGCCACCATTCGTATCTTTTTGCTAATAATCCTTATCAGTTTCCTCACTTGATGCTTGTTCATGAATATCTCATTGCCCCATACGCAAAAAGGGTCGATGCGTGGATCATTGCCAAGTGCATATGTACCTACAAGCAACAAGTCAATATTAGAAGCTAACAAGTGTCCAAACCTGGATCTATATGCACTACATTATGGAACGACGGGGGAGTACAAGCCGAGGGATGAAGCTAACCTCAGTGGAAAATGGTGGCCACTCCCGTTGTTGTCCTGCATAAGTAGTGGAAATGCATGATAAGTACAGGAACCTTAACATCAAACAAATATAGCAAAGGTAAATGATATCATCTCTAAATGATAGCTTGAATTTGTTGGTTTCAGCATGCTGTTAAAGCATATAGAAAATGGAAGGCAATGTTACCGACAGCAGGCTTAACAGCCATCAAATATTGCAATTCAAAATGTTGTTGAAAATGAATAAAACGTAGGTAATGCTTAAACATCACTGGATAAAAGTGTAAAACTGAAATAAATGGCATGTGTTAACTACACCTGGCATAACTGGAACCAAATATAGCCGTTCAAACTGGTATTGATGCAGTCGAGCGACACAGTTCCGACTTGCACGTAATGAACAACACATTGTGAATGACTGAAATAAACAAGGCATAAATTATCATTATAACAACCAAATATAGCCATTGAAAACTAGACAGGGTCTGACTGCAACCAACCTAACAAGCAAATATAGATAAATAGGGCATATGCTTGAAAACTAGACAAATGCTCATTGCAACCAACCTGATAAGCAAATATAGATAAACAAGGCATCTGCTTGAAAACTGGACAAATGCTAAAAAAGCAAGCTAACAACCAAATACAGATAAACAAGGCATTTGCTTGATAACTGGACAAATGCTCACTGCAACCAAACTAAGAACCGAATACATATAAACAAGGCATCGGCTCGATAACTGGAAAAATGCTCACTGCAACCAACCTAACAACCAAATACAGATAAACAAGGCATCTACTCACTATAAACAACCAAATATAGCCATTCGTGAAACTAAAGTGGAAAATTCATACTTAAACATCACATAGCCCTTTTGAACAATACATTTTTGCATAACTGAAATAATTAAACACGACATAGTTATAGCACCACATGACAAATTCTACTACAACAAAGGGTACGGGTTGGCAAGCTAGAAAAGGTAAGATTTGCTGATAGGATGTTGCCTCACATTTCATGGACATGATCCTTCTAGTTGGAAGAGCACAAACCCATGGTGCACTCCCTGATGTCCCAGATGGGCTGTTTCACCTTGGAAGAACCTTTGTGGGTGCCCTCCTCGTGGTCGTGGTCGTGGTCGATGAGATCTGACTTGGCAATTAAGGATCCCAAGCCGCCGCCGTAGAACGTGTCCTTTAGAAATGACAAAATGGGCTCGATGGCGCATAAGGATCACAAATCCTTGACCGCTTGGCGGAGTAGATCAGCGGCAGGGCCGTCGAAGAGATCGACGGCGGTTGAACCAGAGGGGTTGGGGATGGACCACATAACCTATGACATGGCCCACGTGAAGCTGTCGCTGTCGACGATCTTGATGTCGTAGCCAGCTTTCCTGAGATACAATAATACGCAAGCCCACTGACATGAAGCATTTTACATGGCAATGTAGTCAAAGTCTTCGCCGGCTTCCATGGCAACATGTTTCTCCGGGATCGACAGGTCCGGGCGAACGGCGGCCACCTCGCCAACGTCCGCCGGAGAGGCCATGATAAACCTCTTCTTCACCGAATGCTCGTCGGGCTCCCCGGGATACGTGGTCGAGCTTAGTACGCGACATTCTAGAGCAGGGGATGTGGATCTGGTGGGGAGGGACTCCGCAGGCCTCATCTAAAAATTCCGAGGAGTGGGGCGATAGTATGGGAATCGCTGGATCACCTGAACTTTATTATCTAAGCTAGGAGGAACGGGCAGACCGACATGGGTTGGCGGCGGTGCCGGCGATGGTCGCGAGCTAGGGTTTGAGGGGAGGAGGGGGACGGGAGGGGGGACTGTGGAGGGGGATGGTGGTTTTTGAGGATACGCCCCGGCTACTGGAAATTCTAGTAATGGTGGGTGGAGATGGTGGTGGACAACGGAGGGCGACGGTTCAAATGTCTCGGCTACTACAATTTTACTATAAGGTCGGTGCTGGAGGAGTGTGTGCGACGGTTGAAGTACGACAACTACTAAAATTTGGGTAAAGGTATTGATGCGGGGTGCGAGTGCCCAAGATCGTGCACGGTCCAATAAGAATATGCGTGTATG
The DNA here is from genome assembly GCF_018294505.1 of Triticum aestivum. Classification (NCBI taxonomy): domain Eukaryota; kingdom Viridiplantae; phylum Streptophyta; class Magnoliopsida; order Poales; family Poaceae; genus Triticum; species Triticum aestivum. The sequence goes on from NC_057810.1 coordinate 518,471,548, forward strand.
ATAATAAGGAAAGTGGCGGAACCACTGATTTTTGCAACTTTCAAGGCGGGTAGTTTGTTTTATATTTCTAGCTAGCTAGTCTATCGCACATGTTCATCCTAATTTCTAAATAAACTTACCCGCCTTTAGCTTGCATAGTCGTGGTGATTTTACAGCGCACTTGCATCGCACATGGTTAAGCCAGTACCTCCACCATTTGCTCGCGCTTGCGCAGTCGTGGTGATTTTACAACGCACTTGCATCACACACGTTTAAGCCAGTACCTGCACCATTTGCTCGTGCTTGTGCAGTCGTGGTGATTTTATAGCGCACTTGCATCACACACGGTTAAGCCAGTACCTGCACAATTTGCTCGCGCTTGCGCACTCATTGTGATTTTACAACGCACTTGCATCGCACACGGTTAAGCCAGTACCTGCACCATTTGCTTGCGCTTGCGCAGTCATGGTGATTTTACAACAAAAACCTATCAATTAAATGAATCTCTAGATAGCAACTTCCCACCGAGTCACCCATGCTTGGACTACTCCATCCCAAGCATGCTTAACTTCTGCGTTCTATTCGACCAGGCTAGTGGATGGGAAGCGGCACCTTGATAATAGGAATTGCCTCCTTGCCTTTAAGGTGTTTCACGCTGGTCACCCTATGGGACCTACTCCCTCCTATCACACACATTTGTTCTTTCAGAAACTGTGTGCGATATTTACATGGCTGGAGTGTCGCCGCCTAGCCTTCAATGAGCATTGACACTGGTAGCGGGAAACCGATGGGAGAAGAGGCGGGAAGCTGATGAGAGGAGAGGTGGGAAACGGTAGCCTGTTTAGAAAACGTAGAAGAGAAGGAAGCGTGAGCTAGCATGACGCATGCGCACAGTGCTTACCCATGTACGGCATGTGCTGTCGAAAGGGCTGAGGGTTGCCGTTCGATCTGAGAGCATCCAATAGTGCAAACATATGATCCGTGGGGTTTGGGTTCTGGCCAATCAGAACACACGACTCGGATCGCGCGCGTAGCAGGGGGGAGGGGGGCATCAACCACAGTTTGGTAGGCACACAACTTTCGTGAGTGAACCGCGTGCTATTTGAAAACATTTTGTAAGAAGAATCTTGGTTTTTAAATCCAAGTAAATCCAAAACTCACCTGAAAATTGTGAAACTTGGCATGGTATCATGACATGGCACATATATGTCGACGAATTTTTTTCGTCCATTTTGGTGCAAGTTTTATTACAAGCCTCTTACAAACCATAGCTTCTCTCAAAGAAAGCCTTGTGGTTCCGATAGGGAAACGTGTCCCCTTGTGGGGGAAATGATAATCACTGCCTCTTTTTGCCTTGTATTTTCTTCTACAGACAACATGGAACGACAAGATATCCGTGCCAAAATTTAAACTTATTCAGGGTTCGTTTGGCCTTTTTATACACTAATTGAATTTCCTAGGCATTTATTGTCGATAATTCAAATCTGAACCTCAAATAGATGATCCAGTTCACATAAATGGCTAGAAAAATTATACATGCATGTGTCCTTGGGTGCCTGTTTAGGTGTCATGCCAGGAATGGGAACGAATTATAACCGTACCGGTGTCCTGGCCCGTCCTCAAACATTCGGAATCTCGGTTTTTAAATCCCGTAAATCCTAAACTCACCAGAAAGTCATGAAACTAGGCATGGTGTCACTTCATGGCACATATATGTCGTGGTAAAAACATTGTCCAATTTGGGACAAGCTTTATTATAAACCTCTTACAAATTGGAGCTTCTGTCAAACAAGCCTCATAGTTCCGATAGGGAACCATGTTCCCCTTGTTGTCGAAACATAATCACTACCTCTTTTCGCCTTGCATTTTCTTCTACGGGCAACATGGAACGACATGATATCCATGCTAAAATTATACTTATTCAGGGTTCATTTAGCCTTTTTATACACTAATTGAGTTTCCTAGGCATTTAATGTCAATAATTCAAATCTGAACTACAAATACATGCTCCAGTTCACCAAAATGGCTAAAATTATACATGTGTCCTTGGGTGCATGTTTAGGTTCCATGCCAGGAACGGGAATGAATTACAACCTTACCGGCGTCCTGGATCGTCCTCAAACATTTGGAATCTCGGTTTTTAAATCCCCATAAATCCAAAACTCACCAGAAAGTCATCAAAGGTGGCATGGTGTCACGTCATGGCACATTTATGTTGTGGTAAAAACATTGCCAATTTGGGACAAGCTTTATTACAAACCTCTTACAAACCGGAGCTTCTCTCAAAGAAAGCCTCGTGGTTTCGATAGGGAAATATGTCCCCCTTGTGGGGGAAATGATAATCACTTCCTCTTTTCACCTTGTATTTTTTTCTACCGGCAACATGGAACAACAAGATATCCGTGCTAAAATTTAAACTTATTTGGGGTTTGTTTGGCCTTTTTATATACTAATTTAGTTTCCTTGGCATTTATTGTCCATAATTCAAATCTGAACCTCAAATACATGCTCCATTTCACCAAAATCGCTAGAAAAATTATACATGCATGTGTCCTTGGGTGCATGTTTAGGTCCCATGCCAAGAATGGGAACAAATTACAACCGTACCAACATCCTGGCTCGTCCTCAAACATTTGGAATCTCAGTTTTTAAATCCCCGTAAACCCAAAACTCACAAGAAAGTCATGAAAGTAGGCATGTGTCACATGATGGCACATATATGTCGTGGTAAAAACATTGTCCAATTTGGGCCAAGCTTTATTACAAACCTCTTACAAACCGGAGCTTCTGTCAAAGAAGCCTGGTGGTTCCGATAGGGAAACGTGTTCCCCTTGTTGTCGAAACGTAATCACTGCCTCTTTTCGCCTTGTATTTTCTTCTACAGGCAACATGGAACGACATGAGGCTGAAATTTATACTTATTCAGGGTTTGTTTGGCCTTTTTATACACTAATTGAGATTCCTAGGCATTTAATGTCAATAATTCAAATCTGAACTACAAATACATGCTCCAGTTCACCAAAATGGCTAGAAAAATTATACATGTCACTACAAAAAAAAATACACTTCCGTGATGATACGTGTTTGTCACAGTATGTCGCCTTTTTTGTCATGCATGTACATCCATGACAATTTTATGACAGAATCAAGATAGTCATACCTGTGCTGTCGTAGAAGTGTTCCATGACATTACCAAAATTATCATCACGGAAATGTCCACTTCCATGACGATAAATTAAACGTCATAGAAGTGCTTTCATCAAGGGTGACCGACACATGGCATCCACTGTAACGGGACGCCGTTAACCGCCATTAAGCTATCGGGTCCGGCTTTGGATCCGATAACCCGCTAACAGCCACAACCAATGTCGATTTTCCACGTGTAAAATTCTCATTAGCCGACGGAACCACACGTCAGCTCCGCGTTGGCACAGGTGTCACTCATCCAACGGTCGAGATGGGCCTATGATATGTTGACATGTGGACGGGCCCAAAAGTGGCCCATAAATTTTAAATGGGCCGACCCAACTAAAGGCCCACAAGATTTAGCGGACCATAATGGGATGGCCCAGCTAAAGGCCCACAAGATTTTGCAGACCATAATGGGCCGACCCAGCTAAAGACCCACAAGATTTAGCGGACCACAATGGGCCCGCCAAGCTAAAGGCCCACAAGATTTTGCAGACCATAATGGGCCGGCCCAGCTAAAGGTCCAACATTCTCAGTTAAGGCCCGTATGGCTAGTGTCAAATCGGCCCATCAACGGCCTGTCCTAAACTTATCATCATCGTGGCCCATGGTCACTTCTGGCCCGTTAACATTCCGCTAAGTATTTGGGCCGAATTACGACCCGGTGTATTTCCGGCCCGTTAAAGGTCCTGTTTCATTTGGGGCCATTTACAGGCCATTGAAAGTTTCGGCCCATAAATGACCATGAAGGATTTGGGTCATATTGGGCCATGTCTGACATTCAGCCTGTTAGAGGCCCACTATAGATTTGGGCCACTTTCGGCCTGTTAACGTCGGACGAAATCGATGGGCCATATGTGGCCCAACGTCACATCGGTCCCATTAACGGCCCATATAAAAACGATGATAATCTAGCTCGACCGAACTTCCGGCCTGTTAAAGGCCCGTGTATTAAGTCGGCGCATTTACGGTCCGTCCGAATTTCAGCCTGTGAAAGATCCGCATCGTAAATGGGCCACCATTTCGGCCTGCTAAGACCAGTGGGTTATTTGGCACAATCAGGGCCCTATCTCACTTTCGGCCTATTAAAGGCTCATGTTTTTTATGGGCTCGAGATATTTACACCTGTAAACGGCCTATTGATACTGAGGGCCCAATTATGTTTAGGCCTGTTTAAGGCCCACTATGGGCACAGGCCTACCAGAAAAATGTGAAAGCTTATGCAGATTTAGGCCTAGATATTTTTAGTGGGACACATGCAAATTTCGGCCCATAATCGTTTTTAGCCCAATTGGAATGGGCCCGACGAATGTTGGCATGTTGGGCTCCTATGAAGCTTTCGGCCGAATACATTACTAAGATAAACCTACACTATACAAAAATAGCATCGTAATTACTGCAGCCTTTGGCAGCATCATAAATGTTGTACCAAAACAAAATAAATTCCAACCAGAAAACAAAAGTCCTGTTGGCATAAAGTTTACAGTCCTTACAGATAAAAGCACCATCAGATGTATAGAAGCACAGATCATTTGACCTGAGTGCTAATGTTTCAGGCTGTAGAATCTGATGGAGCAGCATGATCTTCACCTTTTTTCCGCCATTGCTCTTGAACAACAAAGTGAATGTCTGATAGTCTGGTTTCAAACCATTCATATATTGACGACATTTGTCAACCACTATTCTTGTTTTCTGAACGACGTCCATTAGGGATTGGACTTGTGTCTGGAGCACAGATATATCACTCTGTCTAGCAGGAAGATTTCGTTCAGTAGGCGATTTGGACGAGGTTACCTTGACAACCAACCCAGAATTACGCAGGAAGGTGCTTTTTGCACTGTTAGTGGAGAGATACTGACGCATTGCAGCAAGAGGTGACATTGTGCCTATGGTAGCCTCGTCACCTTCAGGTGGTTGTGGCTGTTTAATCATTTGTTCCATAGCTTCCTGAAAGTTTGAACTTGTAGATTAGTGTACTAGATAAGTTACTAATGAGACAAAAACAAACAAAGTAGGTTACACGTTTATACATAACTTATTTTGGTGAACTACTGTAATACATTAGCATGTATTGTAGTGCCAACTACATAATAAAATCACTTTCGGAACATATGTCCATGTAGCATGCCTACTGTATTGTCTATTTCCTCACATTCATTGACATCTAAGGATAAAGAGACACGGTTTAAAGTAGGATGAACATAGTATGACATCATTCATATCATGGGCAAATAGATATAAAACAAACATGCTATTTTATCATTGTGTGTGCACGTGAACATAACAAGTAGATTACAGATCAAGACCAAAAGAATATCCTTCATCTCTTTTAAACCATGTAAGGCGAAATGATACATTAAGACAACTGTGTATAAAAGTGAACAGAGTAACTGACATTGGCTACAATCCAAGTAGTTAGATGAACACATCACAGTACCAATCAGTTCAAAGGCAGGAGGAGTAAGGACTTACAACAACGGCTTGAACTAGTGTGCTCATACCCTTCATCTTGCTGGTGTGGCAATCCTTGAAGATTTGCACTGCATTCGGTTCAGGTTCTTTTTGGTCCACAGGATTTCCTCTGTATTTGGAACATGTCAATATAGATACGATAATATGGCACAGAAAAAAGAAGGAAGTAGCAGCTATTTACAAGAGCCTCACAGTGGGCAATATAGCTACGAGATCCTGTTGTCTATTGGAATTTCACTTTAGAACGGTTGGTCTTGTTCTTCAAGCAGTTGGCCTAGAAGAAGGTACACTTGTAAGGCACATACATAAATACAAGTTCAATATGTGGTCTGATCAAATACATATATCCTACCTGATACTTTGGATCAGACCAGTGTTTAACGAGGGCTGTCCAGTCTTCATCTGTAATATATTCCACTGGAGATGTTTGGGCGATTTCATTGTTAGCCTTGCCTTCAAAGTGAGATTTTCTAAGGTGGTACCGATGCTATCATAAAGCAGACTGAAAAACATGAGTGCATGCTTGTTTAGTTGCATCATCTTTCAGATCCAACTTGAACCTCATCTATTGAAAAAGAATGTGAGTCTTATTAGGAGGAAGCTAGAAAGTATGGGACAGAGCAAGACAATACTACTAATTGCGATGAATAACATTACTTACGGATAAGTGGTCAAGGAAGGTGTTAAACTAGGTATTGTCTTTATCATTCCTGTACTGGATCCACGTTGGGAGGATACGTGCATGACACCTAACGACAACGGCTGCCTCTGATACTAACTTGGCTGACTCTGTAGCATCACGTGGCCTTTTTAAACCTGCCTCAAAATGGATCTCCATTCTTCCTCCTTTAGATTTTGTTTATCTGTCAAGCATTATCCATGATGTCTGTTTCCGCTTGCGCCGTGGTGCTAGTTCAACAACGAACATGGAAAGTGTTAGTGTACATCAAACTGTGAGAGTACATATAAAGGAGCATGCAACTGCAACTTGACTCGGTCAGGTACCATCTTCGTGTTGATGCTCATGAGGTTCATCTGATCTTGCCAAGTCCTATTGCATCAGCAGTGCTTCGTAAGTAGGGTTACGTGTGAAGGCAGCTTGGGAACTGGCCAGTTCCGGAGCAAACGAACGAGTAACTCATTGAGATGCTGGTACAGTTGAAGCAGATGCTGCAGCTGGTGGAGCAGGTGATACTGTGTTTGTAGATTTAGCCGGTGGACTTGGACCTTCTACTGCACTATAAGTACTGATACGTCTCCAACGTATCTAATTTTTTTTGATTGTTCCATGCTATTATATTACCCGTTTTGGATGTTTATTGGCTTTACTTTACACTTTTATATCATTTTTGGGACTATCCTACTAACCGGAGGCCCAGCCGGAATTGCTGTTTTTTTGCCTATTTCAGTGTTTCAAAGAAAAGGAATATCAAACGGAGTCCAAATGGAATGAAACCTTCGGAAGCGATCTTTTTGGAACAAATGTGATCCAGGGGACTTGGAGTGGATGTCAAGCAACGAAGGAGGCGGCCACGAGGGTGCTTGGCGCGCCCCTACAGGTGGGCGTGCCCCCACCCTCGTGGGCCCCTCGAGCATCCACCGACCTACTTCTTCCTCCTATATATACCACATACCCTGTAACCATCGAGGAGCACCACGAAAAACTATTTCCACCACTGTAACCTTCTGTATCCGTGAGATCCCATATTGGAGCCTTCGCCGACGCTCCGTCGGAGGGGGAATCGACCATGGAGGGCCTCTACATCATCTCCAAGGCCTCTCCGATGAGTTGTGAGTAGTTTACCACAGACTTTTGGGTCCATAGTTATTAGCTAGATGGCTTCTTCTCTCTCTTTGAATCTCAATGCAAAGTTCTCCTGGATCTTCTTGGAGATCTATTATGTAACTCTTTTTGCAATGTGTTTGTCGAGATCCTATGAATTGTGGGTTTATGATCAAGTTTATCTATGAGAAATATTTGAATCTCCTCTGAATTCTTTTATGTGTGATTAAGTTATCTTTGCAAGTCTCTTTGAATTATCAGTTTGGTTTGGCCTACTAGTTGATCTTTCTTGCAATGGGAGAAGTGCTTAGCTTTGGGTTCAATCTTGCGGTGTCCTTTCCTAGTGACAGCAGGGGCAGCAAGGCACGTATTGTATTGTTGCCATCGAGGATAAAAATATGGGGTTTATATCATATTGCATGAGTTTATCCCTCTACATCATGTCATCTTTCTTAATGCGTTACTCTGTTCTTTATGAACTTAATACTCTAGATGCATGCTGGATATCGGTTGATGTGTGGAGTAATAGTAGTAGATGCAGGCAGGAGTTGGTCTACTTGTGACGGACGTGATGCCTTTATACATGATCATGCCTAGATAATCTCATAATTATTCCCTTTTCTATCAATTGCTCGATAGTAATGTGTTCATCCATCGTAATACTTATGCTATCTTGAGAGAAGCTACTAGTGAAACCTATGGCCCCTGGGTCTATCTTTTATCATATAAAGTTTACCATCTACTTTTATTTGCATCTTTACTTTTTCAATCTATATCATAAAAATACCAAAAATATATTTATCTTATTATATTATATCTATCAGATCTCACTTTTGCAAGTGGCCATGAAGGGATTAACAACCCCTTTATTGTGTTGGTTGTGAGGTTCTTGTTTGTTTGTGTAGGTGCATGTCACTTTTCAGGAGCCTCCTACTGGATTGATACCTTGGTTCTCAAAAACTGAGGGAAATACTTACGCTACTTTGCTGAATCACCCTTTCCTCTTCAAGGAAAACCAACTCAAGCTCAAGACGTAGCAAGAAGGATTTCTGGCGCCGTTGCCGGGGAGGTCTTTGCTCAAGTCAAGACATACCAAGTACCCATCACAAACTCATCTCCCTCGCATTACATTATTTGCCATTTGCCTCTCGTTTTCCTCTCCCCCACTTCACCCTTGCCATTTTCTTCGGCCTTCTTCTGTTCAATGTTGTGTTACCATGTGCCTTCTATTTGCTTGCATCTTTGCTTGCTAAAAGTCTATTGTTATGGATCCACTTAAAGTGTTCTACTTGGATCATCTTTGATCCTTATGCGCTCGTGCTGAAACCCCGACTAGCCTAGTTGATGGGAAATCTTTAGATGAGCATGCTCATTTTGTGCGTCACCATTTGTCTGAAAAGGGGAAACTCTTATGGGATCAAATAAACAGATTGCTATGTTATGCTTGGAATCTTTGTGAAATTTATGATTTTACTTGTTGCTCTAAGAACCCTAAAAAACACCTTCCCTACTGATATGTCTCCAACGTATCTATCATTTTTGATTGTTCCATGCTATTATATTACCCCTATTGGATATTTATGGGCTTTATTTTACACATTTATATCATTTTTGGGACTAACCTACTAACCGGAGGCCCAACCTGTATTGCTGTTTTTTTTGCCTATTTCAGTATTTCGAAGAAAAGGAATATCAAAGGGAGTCCAAATGGAATGAAACCTTGAAGAGCATGATTTTTGGAATGAACGTGATCCGGAGAACTTGGAGTGCAGGTCAAGAAGCAAACGAGGCGGCCAGGAGATAGGAGGGCACACCCACCCCTCCTGGGCGCGCCCCTGTTTCCTGGGCCCCATGAGCGGCCACCGACGTACTTGTTCCTCCTATATATAACTACGTACCCTGAAAACATCCAGGGAGCCAACGAAAAACAATTTCCACTGCCGTAACCTTCTGTATCCGCGAGATCCCATCTTGGAGCCTTCGCCGGAGCTCCGCCGGAGGGGGAATCGACCATGGAGGGCTTCTACATCAACACCATAGCTCTTCCGATGAGTTGTGAGTAGTTTACCACAGACCTTCGGGTCCATAGTTATTAGCTAGATGGCTTCTTCTCTCTTTTTGGATCTCAATACAATGTTCTCCCCCTCTCTTGTGGAGATTTATTCGATGTAAACTCTTTTTGCGGTGTGTTTGTCGAGATCCGATGAATTGTGGGTTTATGATCAAGTTTATCTATGAGAAATATTTGAATCTTCTCTGAATTCTTTTATGTATGATTGAGTTATCTTTGCAAGTCTCTTCGAATTATCAGTTTGGTTTGGCCTACTAGATTGATCTTTCTTGCCATGGGAGAAGTGCTTAGCTTTGGGTTCAATCTTGCGGTGTCCTTACCCAATGACAGAAGGGGTTGCAAGGCACGTATTGTATTGTTGCCATCGAGGATAAAAAGATAGGGTTTATATCATATTGCATGAGTTTATCCCTCTACATCATGTCATCTTTCTTAATAAGTTACTCTGTTCTTATGAACTTAATACTCTAGATGCATGCTGGATAGCGGTCGATGTGTGGAGTAATAGTAGTAGATGCAGGCAGGAGTCGGTCTACTTGTCGCGGACGTGATGCCTATATACATGATCATGCCTAGATAATCTCATAATTATTCGCTTTTCTATCAATTGCTCGACAGTAATTTGTTCACCCACCGTAATACTTATGCTATCTTGAGAGAAGCCACCAGTGAAACCTATGGCCCCCGGGTCTATCTTTTATCATATAAGCTTTCAATCTACTTTTATTTCCATCTTTAATTTTTGCATCTATATTATAAAATACCAAAAATATATTTATCTTATCTTACTATCTCTATCAGATCTCACTTCGCAAGTGGCCGTGAAGGGATTGACAACCCCTTTATTGCGTTGGTTGCGAGTTCTTTGTTTGTTTGTGTAGGTGCGTGGGACTTTTGAGGAGCCTCCTGCTGGATTGATACCTTGGTTCTCAAAAACTGAGGGAAATACTTACGCTACTCTGCGGCATCACCCTTTCCTCTTCAAGGAAAACCAAGGCAAACTCAAGACGTAGCAAGAAGGATTTATGGCGCCGTTGCCGGGGAGGTCTTCGCTCAAGTCAAGACATACCAAGTACCCATCACAAACTCATCTCCCTTGCACTTATATTATTTCCATTTGCCTCTCGTTTTCCTCTCCCCCACATCACCCTTGCCGTTTTATTTGCCCTCTCTTTCCCAATCTTCTCCTCTCTTTTTCGCTTGCCTTTTCTGTTTGCTTGTGTGTTGGATTACTTGTTGCCATGGCGCAAGATAATACCAAATTGTGTGATTTCTCCAATACCAATAATAATGATTTCCTTAGTACTCCGATTGCTCCTCTTAATGATGTTGAGTCTTGTGAAATCAATACTGCTTTGCTGAATCTTGTTATGAAAGATCAATTCGCCGGCCTTCCTAGTGAAGATGCCGCTACTCATCTAAACAACTTTGTTGATCTGTGTGATATGCAAAAGAAGAAAGATACGGATAATGATATTGTTAAATTGAAGTTATTTCCGTTTTCACTTAGAGATCGTGCTAAAGTTTGGTTTTCGTCTTTGCCTAAAAATAGTATTGATTCTTGGAACAAGTGCAAAGATGCTTTTATCTCTAAGTATTTTCCTCCCACTAAGATTATCACTCTTAGGAACGATATTATGATTTTTAAACAACTTGATCATGAGCATGTTGCCCAATCTTGGGAAAGAATGAGATTGATGATTCACAATTGCCCTACTCATGGTTTGAATTTATGGATGATCATACACAATTTTTATGCCGGTTTGAACTTTGCTTCTAGAAATCTTTTAGATTCGGCCGCGTGAGGCACGTTTATGGAAATCATGTTAGGATATGCTACAAAACTTCTTGATAATATTATGGCTAATTATTCTCAATGGCACACTGAAAGATCTTCTAGTAAAAAAGTGCATGCTATAGAAGAAATCAATGTTTTGAGTGGAAAGATGGATGAACTTATGAAGTTGTTTGCTACTAAAAATACTCATCTTGATCCCAATGATATGCCTTTGTCTACTTTGATTGAGAATAATAATGAATCTATGGATGTGAATTTTGTTGGTAGGAATAGTTTTGGAAACAATGCTTATAGAGGAAACTTTAATTCTAGACCGTTCCCTAGTAATTCCTCTAATAATTATGGAAATTCCTACAATAATTCTTATGCTAATTTTAATAAGATGCCCTCTGATTTTGAGAATAGTGTGAAAGAATTTATGATTTCTCAAAAGAAATTTAATGCTTTGCTTGAAGAAAAATTTCTCAAAGTTGATGATTTGGCTAGGAACGTTGATAGACTTTCGCTTGATGTTGATTCTCTTAAACTTAGATCTTCTCCTCCTAAGCATGATATCAATGAGTCTCTCAAAGCAATGAGAACTTCCATTGATGAGTGCAAGGAAAGAACCGCTAGATTGCGTGCTAAGAAAGATTGCTTTATAAAGGCGTGTTCTTCTAGTTTCAATGAAAATAATGATGAAGATCTTAAAGTTATTGATGTGTCCCCTATTAGATCTTTGTTTTTCAATATGAATCTTGATAATAATGGGACTGGAGATGAGTCAACTTTAGTTATAAGGCGTCCCAAGAACTCGAAGTTTTTAGATCTTGATGCTAAATTTGGTAAAAGTGGAATTGGAGAGGTCATGAATTTAAATAGCATTGAACCCACTATCTCGAATTTCAAGGAATTTGATTATGATAATTGTTCTTTAGAAGGTTGTATTTCCTTGTTGCAATCGGTTGTTAATTCTCCTCATGCTTATGGTCAAAATAAAGCTTTTACCAAACATATCATTGATGCCTTGATGCAATCTTATGATGAAAAACTTAATTTGGAAGTTTCTATACCTAGAAATCTTAATGATGAGTGGGAACCTACTATAAAGATTAAAATTAAAGATCATGAGTGTTTTGCTTTGTGTGATTTGGGTGTTAGTGTTTGCACGATTCCGAAAACTTTATGTGATATTGTAGGTTTCCATGATCTTGATGATTGCTCTTTAAATTTGCACCTTGCGGATTCCACCATTAAAAAGACAATGGGAAGGATCAATGATGTTCTCATTGTTGCAAATAGAAATTTGGTGCCCATAGATTTTATCGTTCTTGATATAGATTGCAATCTTTCTTGCCCTATTATTCTTGGTAGACCTTTGCTTAGAACGATTGGTGCGATTATTGATATGAAGGAAGGGAATATTAGATTCCAATTTCCATTAAGGAAAGGCATGGAGCACTTTCCAAGAAAGAAAGTCAAATTTCCTTATGAATCTATCATGCGAGCTACTTATGAATTGAGTGCCAAAGATGGCACTACTTAGATCTATCTTCGCTTTTATGCCTAGCTAAGGGCGTTAAACGATAGCGCTAGTTGGGAGGCAACCCAATTTTATTTGTGTTTTCTTTTTTGTTTATGTTTAGTAATAAATTTTGCATCTACCTTATGTTTAGATGTGTTTTTATGTTTTAATTAGTGTTTGTGCCAAGCAGAACCTATAGGATAACCTATGATGATAGTTAATTTGATTCTGCTGAAAAACAGAAACTTTGCACGCATGCAATTAGTTTTGTTAAATCACAGAAACGTGATTTTGCGTTGATTATTTTTGATGATGATCAATATATAGATTGTCCAGGACTTCCTATTTTTGTAGGAGCTTTAGACTTCCAGAAGTTTGCGTTAGTTACAGATTGCTACAGACTGTTCTGTTTTTGACAGATTCTGTTTTTCGTGTGTTGTTTGCTTATTTTGATGCATCTATGACTAGTATTAAGTGGTATGAACCATAGAGAACTTGGAATACAGTAGGTTTAACACCAAAATAAATAAATAATGAGTTTGTTACGGTACCATATGTGGTGGTTTTGTTTTCTTTCACTAACGGAGCTTATAAGAGTTCCTGTTGAGTTTTGTGTTGTGAAGTTTTCAAGTTTTGGGTAAAGCTTTGATGGACTATGGAATAAGGAGTGGCAAGAGCGTAAGCTTGGGGATGCCCATGGCACCCCAAGATATTCAAGGATAGCCAAAAGCCTAATCTTGGGGATGCCCCGGGAAGGCATCCCTCTTTCGTCTTCGTTCATTGGTAACTTTACTTGGAGCTATATTTTTATTCGCCACATGATATGTGTTTTGCTTGGAGCGTCGTGTATTATATTAGTATTTTATTTTTAGTTTACCACAATCATCCTTGCTGTACACACCTTTTTTGTAGAATCCCACTTGATTGAATTTGCTAGAATACTCTATGTGCTTCACTTATATCTTTTGAGCTTGATAGTTTTTGCTCTAGTGCTTCACTTATATCTTTTAGAGCATGACGGTGGCTTAATTTTGTAGAAATTGCTAGTCTCTCATGCTTCACTTATATTATTTTGAGAGTCTCATAGAGCAGCATGGTATTTGCTATGATTATAAAATTGGTCCTAGAATGGTAGGCATCCAAGTTGGGTATAATAAAAACTATCATAGGAAGTGAATTGGGTGCTATGATCAATTTGATACTTGATAATTGTTTTGAGATATGGAGGTAGTGATATTAAAAGTCATGCTAGTTTGGTGATTATGAATTTAAAGAATTCTTGTGTTGAAGTTTGTGATTCCCGTAGCATGCATGTATGGTGAGCCGCTTTGTGATGAAGTTGGAGCACAATTTTATTTATTGATTGTCTTCCTTATGAGTGGAGGTCGGGGACGAGCGATGGTCTTTTCCTACCAATCTATCCCCCTAGGAGCATGCACATAATACTTTGTTTTTGATGACTTGTAGATTTTTGCAATAAGCATATGAGTTCTTTTGACTAATGTTGAGTCCATGGATTATAGCACTCTCACCCTTCCACCTTTGCTAGCCTCTCCTGTGCCGCGCAACTTTTGCCGGTACCATACACCCACCATATACCTTCCTCAAAACAGTCACCATACCTACCTATTATGGCATTTCCATAGCCATTCCGAGATATATTGCCATGCAACTTTCCATCGTTCCGTTTATATGACACGCATCATCATTGTCATATTGCTCTTTGCATGATCATGTAGTTGACATTGTATTTGTGGCAAGGACACCTTCATAATTTTCATACATGTCACTCTTGATTCATTGCATATCCCGGTACAACGCTGGAGGCATTCATATAGAGTCATATTTTGTTCTAGTCTTGAGTTGTAAATCAATAAAACTGTGATGATCTTCATTATTAGAGCATTGTCCCAGTGAGGAAAGGATGATGGAGACTATGATTCCCCCACAAGTCGGGATGAGACTTCGGACTTTACAAAAGAAAAAAAGAGAGAAAGGCCAAAAGAAAAAAAGGCCAAAGAAAAAATAAAAAAGAGAAAAAAAGAATAAAGGAATAAAAATGAGAGAAAAAGAGAGAAGGGACAATGCTACTATCCTTTTACCACACTTGTGCTTCAAAGTAGCACCACGATCTTCATGATAGAGAGTCTCCTATGTTGTCACTTTCATATACTAGTGGGAATTTTTCATTATAGAACTTGGCTTGTATATTCCAATGATGGGATTCCTCAAAATGCCCTAGGTCGTCATGAGCAAGCGAGTTGGATGCACACCCACTTAGTTTCTTTTGTTGAGCTTTCATACATTTATAACTCTAGTGCATCCGTTGCATGGCAATCCCTACTCACTCACATTGATATCTATTAATGGGCATCTCCATAGCCCGTTGATACGCCTAGGGTTTGAGGGGAGGAGGGGGACGGGAGGGGGGACTATGGAGGGGGATGGTGGTTTTTGAGGATACGCCCCGGCTACTGGAAATTCTAGTAATGGTGGGTGGAGATGGTGGTGGACAACGGAGGGTGACAGTTCAAATGTCTCGGCTACTACAATTTTACTATAAGGTCGGTGCTGGAGGAGTGTGTGCGACGGTTGAAGTACGACAACTACTAAAATTTGGGTAAAGGTATTGATGCGGGGTGCGAGTGCCCAAGATCGTGCACGGTCCAATAAGAATATGCGTGTATGATAATAAGGAAAGTGGCGGAACCACTAATTTTTGCAACTTTCAAGGCGGGTAGTTTGTTTTATATTTCTAGCTAGCTAGTCTATCGCACATGTTCATCCTAATTTCTAAATAAACTTACCCACCTTTAGCTTGCATAGTCGTGGTGATTTTACAGCGCACTTGCATCGCACATGGTTAAGCCAGTACCTCCACCATTTGCTCGCGCTTGCGCAGTCGTGGTGATTTTACAACGCACTTGCATCACACACGTTTAAGACAGTACCTGCACCATTTGCTCGCGCTTGTGCAGTCGTGGTGATTTTATAGCGCACTTGCATCACACACGGTTAAGCCAGTACCTGCACAATTTGCTCGCGCTTGCGCACTCGTTGTGATTTTACAGCGCACTTGCATCGCACACGGTTAAGCCAGTACCTGCACCATTTGCTTGCGCTTGCGCAGTCATGGTGATTTTACAACAAAAACCTATCAATTAAATGAATCTCTAGATAGCAACTTCCCACCGAGTCACCCATGCTTGGACTACTCCATCCCAAGCATGCTTAACTTCTGCGTTCTATTCGACCAGGCTAGTGGATGGGAAGCGGCACCTTGATAATAGGAATTGCCTCCTTGCCTTTAAGGTGTTTCACGCTGGTCACCCTATGGGACCTACTCCCTCCTATCACACACATTTGTTCTTTCAGAAACTGTGTGCGATATTTACATGGCTGGAGTGTCGCCGCCTAGCCTTCAATGAGCATTAACACTGGTAGCGGGAAACCGATGGGAGAAGAGGCGGGAAGCTGATGAGAGGAGAGGTGGGAAACGGTAGCCTGTTTAGAAAACGTAGAAGAGAAGGAAGCGTGAGCTAGCATGACGCATGCGCACAGTGCTTACCCATGTACGGCATGTGCTGTCGAAAGGGCTGAGGGTTGCCGTTCGATCTGAGAGCATCCAATAGTGCAAACATATGATCCGTGGGGTTTGGGTTCTGGCCAATCAGAACACACGACTCGGATCGCGCGCGTAGCAGGGGGGAGGGGGCATCAACCACAGTTTGGTAGGCACACAACTTTCGTGAGTGAACCGCGTGCTATTTGAAAACATTTTGTAAGAAGAATCTTGGTTTTTAAATCCAAGTAAATCCAAAACTCACCTGAAAATTGTGAAACTTGGCATGGTGTCATGACATGGCACATATATGTCGACGAATTTTTTTCGTCCATTTTGGTGCAAGTTTTATTACAAGCCTCTTACAAACCATAGCTTCTCTCAAAGAAAGCCTTGTGGTTCCGATAGGGAAACGTGTCCCCTTGTGGGGGAAATGATAATCACTGCCTCTTTTGCCTTGTATTTTCTTCTACAGACAACATGGAACGACAAGATATCCGTGCCAAAATTTAAACTTATTCAGGGTTCGTTTGGCCTTTTTATACACTAATTGAATTTCCTAGGCATTTATTGTCGATAATTCAAATCTGAACCTCAAATAGATGATCCAGTTCACATAAATGGCTAGAAAAATTATACATGCATGTGTCCTTGGGTGCCTGTTTAGGTGTCATGCCAGGAATGGGAACGAATTATAACCGTACCGGTGTCCTGGCCCGTCCTCAAACATTCGGAATCTCGGTTTTTAAATCCCGTAAATCCTAAACTCACCAGAAAGTCATGAAATTAGGCATGGTGTCACGTCATGGCACATATATGTCGTGGTAAAAACATTGTCCAATTTGGGCCAAGCTTTATTATAAACCTCTTACAAATTGGAGCTTCTGTCAAACAAGCCTCATAGTTCCGATAGGGAACCATGTTCCCCTTGTTGTCGAAACATAATCACTACCTCTTTTTGCCTTGCATTTTCTTCTACGGGCAACATGGAACGACATGATATCCATGCTAAAATTATACTTATTCAGGGTTCATTTAGCCTTTTTATACACTAATTGAGTTTCCTAGGCATTTAATGTCAATAATTCAAATCTGAACTACAAATACATGCTCCAGTTCACCAAAATGGCTAAAATTATACATGTGTCCTTGGGTGCATGTTTAGGTTCCATGCCAGGAACGGGAATGAATTACAACCTTACCGGCGTCCTGGATCGTCCTCAAACATTTGGAATCTCGGTTTTTAAATCCCCATAAATCCAAAACTCACCAGAAAGTCATCAAAGGTGGCATGGTGTCACGTCATGGCACATTTATGTTGTGGTAAAAACATTGCCAATTTGGGACAAGCTTTATTACAAACCTCTTACAAACCGGAGCTTCTCTCAAAGAAAGCCTCGTGGTTTCGATAGGGAAATATGTCCCCCTTGTGGGGGAAATGATAATCACTTCCTCTTTTCACCTTGTATTTTTTTCTACCGGCAACATGGAACAACAAGATATCCGTGCTAAAATTTAAACTTATTTGGGGTTTGTTTGGCCTTTTTATATACTAATTTAGTTTCCTTGGCATTTATTGTCCATAATTCAAATCTGAACCTCAAATACATGCTCCATTTCACCAAAATCGCTAGAAAAATTATACATGCATGTGTCCTTGGGTGCATGTTTAGGTCCCATGCCAAGAATGGGAACAAATTACAACCGTACCAACATCCTGGCTCGTCCTCAAACATTTGGAATCTCAGTTTTTAAATCCCCGTAAACCCAAAACTCACAAGAAAGTCATGAAAGTAGGCATGTGTCACATGATGGCACATATATGTCGTGGTAAAAACATTGTCCAATTTGGGCCAAGCTTTATTACAAACCTCTTACAAACCGGAGCTTCTGTCAAAGAAGCCTGGTGGTTCCGATAGGGAAACGTGTTCCCCTTGTTGTCGAAACGTAATCACTGCCTCTTTTCGCCTTGTATTTTCTTCTACAGGCAACATGGAACGACATGAGGCTGAAATTTATACTTATTCAGGGTTTGTTTGGCCTTTTTATACACTAATTGAGATTCCTAGGCATTTAATGTCAATAATTCAAATCTGAACTACAAATACATGCTCCAGTTCACCAAAATGGCTAGAAAAATTATACATGTCACTACAAAAAAAATACACTTCCGTGATGATACGTGTTTGTCACAGTATGTCGCCTTTTTTGTCATGCATGTACATCCATGACAATTTTATGACAGAATCAAGATAGTCATACCTGTGCTGTCGTAGAAGTGTTCCATGACATTACCAAAATTATCATCACGGAAATGTCCACTTCCATGACGATAAATTAAACGTCATAGAAGTGCTTTCATCAAGGGTGACCGACACATGGCATCCACTGTAACGGGACGCCGTTAACCGCCATTAAGCTATTGGGTCCGGCTTTGGATCCGATAACCCGCTAACAGCCACAACCAATGTCGATTTTCCACGTGTAAAATTCTCATTAGCCGACGGAACCACACGTCAGCTCCGCGTTGGCACAGGTGTCACTCATCCAACGGTCGAGATGGGCCTATGATATGTTGACATGTGGACGGGCCCAAAAGTGGCCCATAAAGTTTAAATGGGCCGACCCAACTAAAGGCCCACAAGATTTAGCGGACCATAATGGGCTGGCCCAGCTAAAGGCCCACAAGATTTTGCAGACCATAATGGGCCGACCCAGCTAAAGACCCACAAGATTTAGCGGACCACAATGGGCCCGCCAAGCTAAAGGCCCACAAGATTTTGCAGACCATAATGGGCCGGCCCAGCTAAAGGTCCAACATTCTCAGTTAAGGCCCGTATGGCTAGTGTCAAATCGGCCCATCAACGGCCTGTCCTAAACTTATCATCATCGTGGCCCATGGTCACTTCTCGCCCGTTAACATTCCGCTAAGTATTTGGGCCGAATTACGACCCGGTGTATTTCCGGCCCGTTAAAGGTCCTGTTTCATTTGGGGCCATTTACAGGCCATTGAAAGTTTCGGCCCATAAATGACCATGAAGGATTTGGGTCATATTGGGCCATGTCTGACATTCAGCCTGTTAGAGGCCCACTATAGATTTGGGCCACTTTCGGCCTGTTAACGTCGGACGAAATCGATGGGCCATATGTGGCCCAACGTCACATCGGTCCCATTAACGGCCCATATAAAAACGATGATAATCTAGCTCGACCGAACTTCCGGCCTGTTAAAGGCCCGTGTATTAAGTCGGCGCATTTACGGCCCGTCCGAATTTCAGCCTGTGAAAGATCCGCATCGTAAATGGGCCACCATTTCGGCCTGCTAAGACCAGTGGGTTATTTGGCACAATCAGGGCCCTATCTCACTTTCGGCCTATTAAAGGCTCATGTTTTTTATGGGCTCGAGATATTTACACCTGTAAACGGCCTATTGATACTGAGGGCCCAATTATGTTTAGGCCTGTTTAAGGCCCACTATGGGCACATGCCTACCAGAAAAATGTGAAAGCTTATGCAGATTTAGGCCTAGATATTTTTAGTGGGACACATGCAAATTTCGGCCCATAATCGTTTTTAGCCCAATTGGAATGGGCCCGACGAATGTTGGCATGTTGGGCTCCTATGAAGCTTTCGGCCGAATACATTACTAAGATAAACCTACACTATACAAAAATAGCATCGTAATTACTGCAGCCTTTGGCAGCATCATAAATGTTGTATCAAAACAAAATAAATTCCAACCAGAAAACAAAAGTCCTGTTGGGATAAAGTTTACAGTCCTTACAGATAAAAGCACCATCAGATGTATAGAAGCACAGATCATTTGACCTGAGTGCTAATGTTTCAGGCTGTAGAATCTGATGGAGCAGCATGATCTTCACCTTTTTTCCGCCATTGCTCTTGAACAACAAAGTGAATGTCTGATAGTCTGGTTTCAAACCATTCATATCTTGACGGCATTTGTCAACCACTATTCTTGTTTTCTGAACGACGTCCATTAGGGATTGGACTTGTGTCTGGAGCACAGATATATCACTCTGTCTAGCAGGAAGATTTCGTTCAGTAGGCGATTTGGACGAGGTTACCTTGACAACCAACCCAGAATTACGCAGGAAGGTGCTTTTTGCACTGTTAGTGGAGAGATACTGACGCATTGCAGCAAGAGGTGACATTGTGCCTATGGTAGCCTCGTCACCTTCAGGTGGTTGTGGCTGTTCAATCATTTGTTCCATAGCTTCCTGAAAGTTTGAACTTGTAGATTAGTGTACTAGATAAGTTACTAATGAGACAAAAACAAACAAAGTAGGTTACACGTTTATACATAACTTATTTTGGTGAACTACTGTAATACATTAGCATGTATTGTAGTGCCAACTACATAATAAAATCACTTTCGGAACATATGTCCATGTAGCATGCCTACTGTATTGTCTATTTCCTCACATTCATTGACATCTAAGGATAAAGAGACACGGTTTAAAGTAGTATGAACATAGTATGACATCATTCATATCATGGGCAAATAGATATAAAACAAACATGCTATTTTATCATTGTGTGTGCACGTGAACATAACAAGTAGATTACAGATCAAGACCAAAAGAATATCCTTCATCTCTTTTAAACCATGTAAGGCGAAATGATACATTAAGACAACTGTGTATAAAAGTGAACAGAGTAACTGACATTGGCTACAATCCAAGTAGTTAGATGAACACATCACAGTACCAATCAGTTCAAAGGTAGGAGGAGTAAGGACTTACAACAACGGCTTGAACTAGTGTGCTCATACCCTTCATCTTGCTGGTGTGGCAATCCTTGAAGATTTGCACTGCATTCGGTTCAGGTTCTTTTTGGTCCACAGGATTTCCTCTGTATTTGGAACATGTCAATATAGATACGATAATATGGCACAGAAAAAAGAAGGAAGTAGCAGCTATTTACAAGAGCCTCACAGTGGGCAATATAGCTACGAGATCCTGTTGTCTATTGGAATTTCACTTTAGAACGGTTGGTCTTGTTCTTCAAGCAGTTGGCCTAGAAGAAGGTACACTTGTAAGGCACATACATAAATACAAGTTCAATATGTGGTCTGATCAAATACATATATCCTACCTGATACTTTGGATCAGACCAGTGTTTAATGAGGGCTGTCCAGTCTTCATCTGTAATATATTGCACTGGAGATGTTTGGGCGATTTCATTGTTAGCCTTGCCTTCAAAGTGAGATTTTCTAAGGTGGTACCGATGCTATCATAAAGCAGACTGAAAAACATGAGTGCATGCTTGTTTAGTTGCATCATCTTTCAGATCCAACTTGAACCTCATCTATTGAAAAAGAATGTGAGTCTTATTAGGAGGAAGCTAGAAAGTATGGGACAGAGCAAGACAATACTACTAATTGCGATGAATAACATTACTTACGGATAAGTGGTCAAGGAAGGTGTTAAACTAGGTATTGTCTTTATCATTCCTGTACTGGATCCACGTTGGGAGGATACGTGCATGACACCTAACGACAACGGCTGCCTCTGATACTAACTTGGCTGACTCTGTAGCATCACGTGGCCTTTTTAAACCTGCCTCAAAATGGATCTCCATTCTTCCTCCTTTAGATTTTGTTTATCTGTCAAGCATTATCCATGATGTCTGTTTCCCCTTGCGCCGTGGTGCTAGTTAAACAACGAATATGGAAAGTGTTAGTGTACATCAAACTGTGAGAGTACATATAAAGGAGCATGCAACTGCAACTTGACTCGGTCAGGTACCATCTTCGTGTTGATGCTCATGAGGTTCATCTGATCTTGCCAAGTCCTATTGCATCAGCAGTGCTTCGTAAGTAGGGTTACGTGTGAAGGCAGCTTGGGAACTGGCCAGTTCCGGAGCAAACGAATGAGTAACTCATTGAGATGCTGGTACAGTTGAAGCAGATGCTGCAGCTGGTGGAGCAGGTGATACTGTGTTTGTAGATTTAGCCGGTGGACTTGGACCTTCTACTGCACTATAAGTACTGATACGTCTCCAACGTATCTAATTTTTTTTGATTGTTCCATGCTATTATATTACCCGTTTTGGATGTTTATTGGCTTTACTTTACACTTTTATATCATTTTTGGGACTATCCTACTAACCGGAGGCCCAGCCGGAATTGCTATTTTTTTTGCCTATTTCAGTGTTTCAAAGAAAAGGAATATCAAACGGAGTCCAAATGGAATGAAACCTTCGGAAGCGATCTTTTTGGAACAAATGTGATCCAGGGGACTTGGAGTGGATGTCAAGCAACAAAGGAGGCGGCCACGAGGGTGCTTGGCGCGCCCCTACAGGTGGGCGTGCCCCCACCCTCGTGGGCCCCTCGAGCATCCACCGACCTACTTCTTCCTCCTATATATACCACATACCCTGTAACCATCGAGGAGCACCACGAAAAACTATTTCCACCACTGTAACCTTCTGTATCCGTGAGATCCCATATTGGAGCCTTCGCCGACGCTCCGTCGGAGGGGGAATCGACCATGGAGGGCCTCTACATCATCTCCAAGGCCTCTCCGATGAGTTGTGAGTAGTTTACCACAGGCTTTTGGGTCCATAGTTATTAGCTAGATGGCTTCTTCTCTCTCTTTGAATCTCAATGCAAAGTTCTCCTCGATCTTCTTGGAGATCTATTATGTAACTCTTTTTGCAATGTGTTTGTCGAGATCCTATGAATTGTGGGTTTATGATCAAGTTTATCTATGAGAAATATTTGAATCTCCTCTGAATTCTTTTATGTGTGATTAAGTTATCTTTGTAAGTCTCTTTGAATTATCAGTTTGGTTTGGCCTACTAGTTGATCTTTCTTGCAATGGGAGAAGTGCTTAGCTTTGGGTTCAATCTTGCGGTGTCCTTTCCTAGTGACAGCAGGGGCAGCAAGGCACGTATTGTATTGTTGCCATCGAGGATAAAAAGATGGGGTTTATATCATATTGCATGAGTTTATCCCTCTACATCATGTCATCTTTCTTAATGCGTTACTCTGTTCTTTATGAACTTAATACTCTAGATGCATGCTGGATATCGGTTGATGTGTGGAGTAATAGTAGTAGATGCAGGCAGGAGTTGGTCTACTTGTGACGGACGTGATGCCTTTATACATGATCATGCCTAGATAATCTCATAATTATTCCCTTTTCTATCAATTGCTCGACAGTAATGTGTTCATCCATCATAATACTTATGCTGTCTTGAGAGAAGCTACTAGTGAAACCTATGGCCCCTGGGTCTATCTTTTATCATATAAAGTTTACCATCTACTTTTATTTGCATCTTTACTTTTTCAATCTATATCATAAAAATACCAAAAATATATTTATCTTATTATATTATATCTATCAGATCTCACTTTTGCAAGTGGCCATGAAGGGATTAACAACCCCTTTATTGTGTTGGTTGTGAGGTTCTTGTTTGTTTGTGTAGGTGCATGGGACTTTTCAGGAGCCTCCTACTGGATTGATACCTTGGTTCTCAAAAACGGAGGGAAATACTTACGCTACTTTGCTGAATCACCCTTTCCTCTTCAAGGAAAACCAACTCAAGCTCAAGACGTAGCAAGAAGGATTTCTGGCGCCGTTGCCGGGGAGGTCTTTGCTCAAGTCAAGACATACCAAGTACCCATCACAAACTCATCTCCCTCGCATTACATTATTTGCCATTTGCCTCTCGTTTTCCTCTCCCCCACTTCACCCTTGCCATTTTCTTCGGCCTTCTTCTGTTCAGTGTTGTGTTACCATGTGCCTTCTATTTGATTGCATCTTTGCTTGCTAAAAGTCTATTGTTATGGATCCACTTAAAGTGTTCTACTTGGATCATCTTTGATCCTTATGCGCTCGTGCTGAAACCCCGACTAGCCTAGTTGATGGGAAATCTTTAGATGAGCATGCTCATTTTGTGCGTCACCATTTGTCTGAAAAGGGGAAACTCTTATGGGATCAAATAAACAGATTGCTATGTTATGCTTGGAATCTTTGTGAAATTTATGATTTTACTTGTTGCTCTAAGAACCCTAAAAAACACCTTCCCTACTGATATGTCTCCAACGTATCTATCATTTTTGATTGTTCCATGCTATTATATTACCCCTATTGGATATTTATGGGCTTTATTTTACACATTTATATCATTTTTGGGACTAACCTACTAACCGGAGGCCCAACCTGTATTGCTGTTTTTTTTGCCTATTTCAGTATTTCGAAGAAAAGGAATATCAAACGGAGTCCAAATGGAATGAAACCTTGAAGAGCGTGATTTTTGGAATGAACGTGATCCGGAGAACTTGGAGTGCAGGTCAAGAAGCAAACGAGGCGGCCAGGAGATAGGAGGGCACACCCACCCCTCCTGGGCGCGCCCCCTGTTTCCTGGGCCCCATGAGCGGCCACTGACGTACTTGTTCCTCCTATATATAACTACGTACCCTGAAAACATCCAGGGAGCCAACGAAAAACAATTTCCACTGCCGTAACCTTCTGTATCCGCGAGATCCCATCTTGGAGCCTTCGCCGGAGCTCCGCCGGAGGGGGAATCGACCATGGAGGGCTTCTACATCAACACCATAGCTCTTCCGATGAGTTGTGAGTAGTTTACCACAGACCTTCGGGTCCATAGTTATTAGCTAGATGGCTTCTTCTCTCTTTTTGGATCTCAATACAATGTTCTCCCCCTCTCTTGTGGAGATTTATTCGATGTAAACTCTTTTTGCGGTGTGTTTGTCGAGATCCGATGAATTGTGGGTTTATGATCAAGTTTATCTATGAGAAATATTTGAATCTTCTCTGAATTCTTTTATGTATGATTGAGTTATCTTTGCAAGTCTCTTCGAATTATCAGTTTGGTTTGGCCTACTAGATTGATCTTTCTTTCCATGGGAGAAGTGCTTAGCTTTGGTTTCAATCTTGCGGTGTCCTTACCCAATGACAGAAGGGGTTGCAAGGCACGTATTGTATTGTTGCCATCAAGGATAAAAAGATAGGGTTTATATCATATTGCATGAGTTTATCCCTCTACATCATGTCATCTTTCTTAATAAGTTACTCTGTTCTTATGAACTTAATACTCTAGATGCATGCTGGATAGCGGTCGATGTGTGGAGTAATAGTAGTAGATGCAGGCAGGAGTCGGTCTACTTGTCGCGGACGTGATGCCTATATACATGATCATGCCTAGATAATCTCATAATTATTCGCTTTTCTATCAATTGCTCGACAGTAATTTGTTCACCCACCGTAATACTTATGCTATCTTGAGAGAAGCCACCAGTGAAACCTATGGCCCCCGGGTCTATCTTTTATCATATAAGCTTTCAATCTACTTTTATTTCCATCTTTACTTTTTGCATCTATATTATAAAATACCAAAAATATATTTATCTTATCTTATTATCTCTATCATATCTCACTTCGCAAGTGGCCGTGAAGGGATTGACAACCCCTTTATTGCGTTGGTTGCGAGTTCTTTGTTTGTTTGTGTAGGTGCGTGGGACTTTTGAGGAGCCTCCTGCTGGATTCATACCTTGGTTCTCAAAAACTGAGGGAAATACTTACGCTACTCTGCGGCATCACCCTTTCCTCTTCAAGGAAAACCAAGGCAAACTCAAGACGTAGCAAGAAGGTTTTATGGCGCCGTTGCCGGGGAGGTCTTTGCTCAAGTCAAGACATACCAAGTACCCATCACAAACTCATCTCCCTCGCACTTATATTATTTGCCATTTGCCTCTCGTTTTCCTCTCCCCCACATCACCCTTGCCGTTTTATTTGCCCTCTCTTTCCCAATCTTCTCCTCTCTTTTTCGCTTGCCCTTTTCTGTTTGCTTGTGTGTTGGATTACTTGTTGCCATGGCGCAAGATAATACCAAATTGTGTGATTTCTCCAATACCAATAATAATGATTTCCTTAGTACTCTGATTGCTCTTCTTAATGATGTTGAGTCTTGTGAAATCAATACTGCTTTGCTGAATCTTGTTATGAAAGATCAATTCGCCGGCCTTCCTAGTGAAGATGCCGCTACTCATCTAAACAACTTTGTTGATCTGTGTGATATGCAAAAGAAGAAAGATACGGATAATGATATTGTTAAATTGAAGTTATTTCCGTTTTCACTTAGAGATCGTGCTAAAGTTTGGTTTTCGTCTTTGCCTAAAAATAGTATTGATTCTTGGAACAAGTGCAAAGATGCTTTTATCTCTAAGTATTTTCCTCCCACTAAGATTATCACTCTTAGGAACGATATTATGATTTTTAAACAACTTGATCATGAGCATGTTGCCCAATCTTGGGAAAGAATGAGATTGATGATTCACAATTGCCCTACTCATGGTTTGAATTTATGGATGATCATACAAAATTTTTATGCCGGTTTGAACTTTGCTTCTAGAAATCTTTTAGATTCGGCCGCGTGAGGCACGTTTATGGAAATCATGTTAGGATATGCTACAAAACTTCTTGATAATATTATGGCTAATTATTCTCAATGGCACACTGAAAGATCTTCTAGTAAAAAAGTGCATGCTATAGAAGAAATCAATGTTTTGAGTGGAAAGATGGATGAACTTATGAAGTTGTTTGCTACTAAAAATACTCATCTTGATCCCAATGATATGACTTTGTCTACTTTGATTGAGAATAATAATGAATATATGGATGTGAATTTTGTTGGTAGGAATAGTTTTGGAAACAATGCTTATAGAGGAAACTTTAATTCTAGACCGTTCCCTAGTAATTCCTCTAATAATTATGGAAATTCCTACAATAATTCTTATGCTAATTTTAATAAGATGCCCTCTGATTTTGAGAATAGTGTGAAAGAATTTATGATTTCTCAAAAGAAATTTAATGCTTTGCTTGAAGAAAAATTTCTCAAAGTTGATGATTTGGCTAGGAACGTTGATAGACTTTCGCTTGATGTTGATTCTCTTAAACTTAGATCTTCTCCTCCTAAGCATGATATCAATGAGTCTCTCAAAGCAATGAGAACTTCCATTGATGAGTGCAAGGAAAGAACCGCTAGATTGCGTGCTAAGAAAGATTGCTTTATAAAGGCGTGTTCTTCTAGTTTCAATGAAAATAATGATGAAGATCTTAAAGTTATTGATGTGTCCCCTATTAGATCTTTGTTTTGCAATATGAATCTTGATAATAATGGGACTGGAGATGAGTCAACTTTAGTTATAAGGCGTCCCAAGAACTCGGAGTTTTTAGACCTTGATGCTAAATTTGGTAAAAGTGGAATTGGAGAGGTCATGACTTTAAATAGCATTGAACCCACTATCTCGAATTTCAAGGAATTTGATTATGATAATTGTTCTTTAGAAGGTTGTATTTCCTTGTTGCAATTGGTTGTTAATTCTCCTCATGCTTATGGTCAAAATAAAGCTTTTACCAAACATATCATTGATGCCTTGATGCAATCTTATGATGAAAAACTTAATTTGGAAGTTTCTATACCTAGAAATCTTAATGATGAGTGGGAACCTACTATAAAGATTAAAATTAAAGATCATGAGTGTTTTGCTTTGTGTGATTTGGGTGTTAGTGTTTGCACGATTCCGAAAACTTTATGTGATATTGTAGGTTTCCATGATCTTGATGATTGCTCTTTAAATTTGCACCTTGCGGATTCCACCATTAAAAAGACAATGGGAAGGATCAATGATGTTCTCATTGTTGCAAATAGAAATTTGGTGCCCATAGATTTTATCGTTCTTGATATAGATTGCAATCTTTCTTGCCCTATTATTCTTGGTAGACCTTTGCTTAGAACGATTGGTGCGATTATTGATATGAAGGAAGGGAATATTAGATTCCAATTTCCATTAAGGAAAGGCATGGAGCACTTTCCAAGAAAGAAAGTCAAATTTCCTTATGAATCTATCATGCGAGCTACTTATGAATTGAGTGCCAAAGATGGCACTACTTAGATCTATCTTCGCTTTTATGCCTAGCTAAGGGCGTTAAACGATAGCGCTAGTTGGGAGGCAACCCAATTTTATTTGTGTTTTCTTTTTTGTTTATGTTTAGTAATAAATTTTGCATCTACCTTATGTTTAGATGTGTTTTTATGTTTTAATTAGTGTTTGTGCCAAGCAGAACCTATAGGATAACCTATGATGATAGTTAATTTGATTCTGCTGAAAAACAGAAACTTTGCACGCATGCAATTAGTTTTGTTAAATCACAGAAACGTGATTTTGCGTTGATTATTTTTGATGATGATCAATATATAGATTGTCCAGGACTTCCTATTTTTGTAGGAGCTTTAGACTTCCAGAAGTTTGCGTTAGTTACAGATTGCTACAGACTGTTCTGTTTTTGACAGATTCTGTTTTTCGTGTGTTGTTTGCTTATTTTGATGCATCTATGACTAGTATTAAGTGGTATGAACCATAGAGAACTTGGAATACAGTAGGTTTAACACCAAAATAAATAAATAATGAGTTCGTTACGGTACCATATGTGGTGGTTTTGTTTTCTTTCACTAACGGAGCTTATAAGAGTTCCTGTTGAGTTTTGTGTTGTGAAGTTTTCAAGTTTTGGGTAAAGCTTTGATGGACTATGGAATAAGGAGTGGCAAGAGCCTAAGCTTGGGGATGCCCATGGCACCCCAAGATATTCAAGGATAGCCAAAAGCCTAATCTTGGGGATGCCCCGGGAAGGCATCCCTCTTTCGTCTTCGTTCATTGGTAACTTTACTTGGAGCTATATTTTTATTCGCCACATGATATGTGTTTTGCTTGGAGCGTCGTGTATTATATTAGTATTTGATTTTTAGTTTACCACAATCATCCTTGCTGTATACACCTTTTTGGTAGAATCCCACTTGATTGAATTTGCTAGAATACTCTATGTGCTTCACTTATATCTTTTGAGCTTGATAGTTTTTGCTCTAGTGCTTCACTTATATCTTTTAGAGCATGACGGTGGCTTAATTTTGTAGAAATTGCTAGTCTCTCATGCTTCACTTATATTATTTTGAGAGTCTCATAGAGCAGCATGGTATTTGCTATGATTATAAAATTGGTCCTAGAATGGTAGGCATCCAAGTTGGGTATAATAAAAACTATCATAGGAAGTGAATTGGGTGCTATGATCAATTTGATACTTGATAATTGTTTTGAGATATGGAGGTAGTGATATTAAAAGTCATGCTAGTTTGGTGATTATGAATTTAAAGAATTCTTGTGTTGAAGTTTGTGATTCCCGTAGCATGCATGTATGGTGAGCCGCTTTGTGATGAAGTTGGAGCACAATTTTATTTATTGATTGTCTTCCTTATGAGTGGAGGTCGGGGACGAGCGATGGTCTTTTCCTACCAATCTATCCCCCTAGGAGCATGCACATAATACTTTGTTTTTGATGACTTGTAGATTTTTGCAATAAGCATATGAGTTCTTTTGACTAATGTTGAGTCCATGGATTATAGCACTCTCACCCTTCCACCTTTGCTAGCCTCTCCTGTGCCGCGCAACTTTTGCCGGTACCATACACCCACCATATACCTTCCTCAAAACAGCCACCATACCTACCTATTATGGCATTTCCATAGCCATTCCGAGATATATTGCCATGCAACTTTCCATCGTTCCGTTTATATGACACGCATCATCATTGTCATATTGCTCTTTGCATGATCATGTAGTTGACATTGTATTTGTGGCAAGGACACCTTCATAATTTTCATACATGTCACTCTTGATTCATTGCATATCCCGGTACAACGCTGGAGGCATTCATATAGAGTCATATTTTGTTCTAGTCTTGAGTTGTAAATCAATAAAACTGTGATGATCTTCATTATTAGAGCATTGTCCCAGTGAGGAAAGGATGATGGAGACTATGATTCCCCCACAAGTCGGGATGAGACTTCGGACTTTACAAAAGAAAAAAAAGAGAGAAAGGCCAAAAGAAAAAAAGGCCAAAGAAAAAAATAAAAAAGAGAAAAAAAGAATAAAGGAATAAAAATGAGAGAAAAAGAGAGAAGGGACAATGCTACTATCCTTTTACCACACTTGTGCTTCAAAGTAGCACCACGATCTTCATGATAGAGAGTCTCCTATGTTGTCACTTTCATATACTAGTGGGAATTTTTCATTATAGAACTTGGCTTGTATATTCCAATGATGGGATTCCTCAAAATGCCCTAGGTCGTCATGAGCAAGCGAGTTGGATGCACACCCACTTAGTTTCTTTTGTTGAGCTTTCATACATTTATAACTCTAGTGCATCCGTTGCATGGCAATCCCTACTCACTCACATTGATATCTATTAATGGGCATCTCCATAGCCCGTTGATACGCCTAGTTGATGTGAGACTATCTTCTCCTTTTTTGTCTTCTCCACAACCACCATTCTATTCCACATATAGTGCTATCTCCATGGCTCACGCTCATGTATTGCGTGAAAGTTGAAAAAGTTTGAGATTACTAAAGTATGAAACAATTGCTTGGATTGTCATCGGGGTTGTGCATGATTAAATACTTTGTGTGATGAAGATAGAGCAACAGCCAGACTATATGATTTTGTAGGGATAACTTTCTTTAGCCATGTTATTTTGACAAGACATGATTGCTTTGATTAGTATCCTTAAAGTGTTACTATTTCTTATGTCAATATGATCTTTTATTTTGAATCATTTGGATCTGAACATTCATGCCACAATAAAGAAAATTACATTGAGAGTTATGCTAGGTATCATTCCACATCAAAAATTCTGTTTTTATCATTTACCTACTCTAGGACGAGTAGGAATTAAGCTTGGGGATGCTTGATATGTCTCCAACGTATCTATAATTTTTGATTGTTCCATGCTATTATATTACCCCTTTTGGATGTTTATGGGATTTATTTTACACATTTATATCATTTTTGGGACTAACCTACTAACCGGAGGCCCAACCCGTATTGCTGTTTTTTTGCCTATTTCAGTATTTCGAAGAAAAGGAATATCAAACGGAGTCCAAACAGAATGAAACCTTCGGGAGCGTGATTTTTGGAACGAACGTGATCCAGAGAACTTGGAGTGCAGGTCAAGAAGCAAACGAGGTGGCCAGGAGATAGGAGGGCACGCCCACCCCTCCTGGGCACGCCCCCTGTTTCCTGGGCCCCACGAGCGGCCACCGACGTACTTGTTCCTCCTATATATACCTACGTACCCTGAAAACATCCAGGGAGCCAACGAAAAATGTTTTCCACCGCCGTAACCTTCTGCATCCGCGAGATCCCATCTTGGAGCCTTCGCCGGCGCTCCGCCGGAGGGGGAATCGACCATGGAGGGCTTCTACATCAACACCATAGCCCTTCCGATGAGTTGTGAGTAGTTTACCACAGACCTTCGGGTCCACAGTTATTAGCTAGATGGCTTCTTCTCTCTTTTTGGATCTCAATACAATGTTCTCCCCTCTCTTGTGGAGATCTATTCGATGTAAACTCTTTTTGCGGTGTGTTTGTCGAGATCGGATGAATTGTGGGTTTATGATCAAGTTTATCTATGAGAAATATTTGAATCTTCTCTGAATTATTTTATGTATGATTGAGTTATCTTTGCAAGTCTCTTCAAATTATCAGTTTGGTTTGGCCTACTAGATTGATCTTTCTTGCCATGGGAGAAGTTCTTAGCTTTGGGTTCAATCTTGCGGTGTCCTTACTCAGTGACAGAAAGGGTTGCAAGGCACGTATTGTATTGTTTCCATCTAGGATAAAAAGATGGGGTTTATATCATATTGCATGAGTTTAGCCCTCTACATCATGTCATCTTTCTTAATGCGTTACTCTGTTCTTATGAACTTAATACTCTAGATGCATGCTGGATAGCGGTCGATGTGTGGAGTAATAGTAGTAGATGCAGGCAGGAGTCGGTCTACTTGTCGCGGACGTGATGCCTATATACATGATCATGCCTAGATAATCTCATAATTATTCGCTCTTCTATCAATTGCTCGATAGTAATCTGTTCACCCACCGTAATACTTATGCTATCTTGAGAGAAGCCACTAGTGAAACCTATGGCCCCCGGGTCTATCTTTTATCATATAAGCTTTCAATCTACTTTTATTTGCATCTTTACTTTTTGCATCTATATTATAAAATACCAAAAATATATTTATCTTATCTTATTATCTCTATCAGATCTCACTTTCGCAAGTGGCCATGAAGGGATTGACAACCCCTTTGTTGTGTTGGTTGCGAGTTCTTTGTTTGTTTGTGTAGGTGCGTGGGACTTTTGAGGAGCCTCCTACTGGATTGATACCTTGGTTCTCAAAAAGTGAGGGAAATACTTACGCTACTCTGCTGCATCACCCTTTCCTCTTCAAGGAAAACCAACGCAAGCTCAAGACGTAGCACCTACCTATGTGAGTTTAATGAGAATAAAATCTTTTCTTCTTATGCAAAGGGTGTTTATAGTTACTATGATATTGAACAAATTGAAGAATTTGTTGCTTTTAAGGGTGCTTATGAAGTTGCTTCTTTGATTGAAAAGTATGATATTACTCTCTATGAATCTGAAATTTTTTACATGCTTAAATATTGCTATGAAAACTATGCTTATAATGTCTATGTCAAAGAATTTATTGAGAGAATGACCGTTGCTTTGGGATAAAATAATGATATGCATGAATCTATAGATAATTATGATTCCGATGATTTGATTGAAATATCCCTTGATGAACATGATGCTTGCTATTCTTGTGGCCATGATGCCAATACTTATGAAGATGAATTTGCTATAGTTCCTTATGTTAAACATGAGATCGTTGCTATTGCACCCATACTTGCTAGTTCCTTCAAGTAAAAGAATGATTGCAATGATGTTACTATAAATTCTTTTGATGTCAATTGTGCTAATAATATGCAAAATCCTAAGCTTGGGGATGCTAGTTTTGCTATGTCTACTACTTATTGCAATGATCATGATTGGGGTGATTCTTCTTTTGATCTTGAAAATTTATTTAACCCCCATGATGAATATGAGATTGATAATAGTGTTTGCAATATTATTGAAAGTGGGTTTGGAAGAGTGTCAACTTTAGATCCCACATATTTGGATTTTGATCAATCTTATGATTTTTTTTATAAAAGTGGGCTTGGAGAGGTCATGACTTCAGTTAATGTTAATCCCACTATTTTGGAAGAGTGTCAACTCTACATGCATGTGGATCGTGTTGAAAATATTTTATGCGATAGCTATTTTGTTGAATTTGCTTATGATCCCATATGTAATTATTATGAGATAGGAAAATATGGTGGTAGAAATTTTCATGTTACTAAATTGCCTCTCTTCATGTTACGATTGCTATCGTCTCTTTCTTCTTCCTTGCATATGCTGATTTTTGCTTGCTATGGTAATATGTTTGCTTATAAAATGCCTATGCATAGGAAGTATGTTAGACTTAGATGTGTTTATCATGTGTTCTATGATTCTCTATGTCGGGGAAGCTGATCCACGAACACCTATGGGGACCGGCGGACCGAGCCCCTTTCGGTTCGGCGGGGGGCAGAGATCGCACGAAGAGCGGATCAAGGCGAGACACACGAGCGATTTACCCAGCTTCGGAGCTCCCCGGAGAGATAACACTCCTACTGCTGCTTGTCTGATCGTATTTAGTTCTTGCTCGGGTGCGCTGAGTGCTACAGTACACACGAGACCAAGCGTGAGTGTTCTCTGGTTTCCAAACTCCCCCCTCTACGTTGCGCATGGGCCTCCTTTTATATGCTCAAGGGGTCACTGACAGGTGGCAACGTAGACAAGGGTAAAAATGGAAAAAGAGGGGTGGTTGGTACAGCTACCTGCACAGTACATCCTACCTAACCCTGACGGCAGGGGACAAGGGCATTAAATGCCCGTCTGCATCGCCCAAACAGTGCAGAAAAGGACCGTCAGGGACGCCACCGCTCGCCACGATGGCAATCTTGTCAGGGAGAGATCATGGGTGGTTTCTTTATTTGGAAGGACGAAACGTCTGCCCCCTCCCTCTTTATAAGCCGGGGAAACAGGGGCAGTTCGCCCATCTTGCCGGTTGTTACTCCATTTTCACAAATCTCCGCCGCTCCCCCCTTCTTCCCGAAGCTGAAAGAGAGCAGCGCTCCGCCCCCCATTGCCACCAGCACCACCAACGCCGTCGATCTCCCCCACCGCCTCCCCCATGGCTCCGAAAGCCGACAAGGGGAAGGGCGTGAAGTCGGCCGAGGCGCAGCGGCTCGCGGTGCTGCGAAAGGAGCGGGCCATCTTCCCCCCTCAGCTTGACGCAAAGGAGCTGAGGGAGTACTACTATCTCTTCTGGTCGACGGAGACGCGAGCGCATCCGCGCACGAAGGTACTCCCGGCTACCGCTTCGAGACTGGCTCCGAACGGGTATCCCTTCTTCGCGCTGTCCTTCTACTGCGGGCTCTCCCCGCCTTTCTCTGAATTCTTCTGTGACATCATGAACACCTACGGGTTCCGCCTCCTTGACTTCACCCCCAACGCCGTTCTGACCATGGCAGTTTTCGCACATCTCTGTGAAAACTTTGTTGGAGTCCACCCAAACGTAGCCCTTTTTCGCCACTTCTTTATGCCCCGAGTTGAGAGAGGGGAGCCTCTTGCCGGCGGGATTGCTTGGATCTCGAGAGTTGGCAAGAAGGAAGCTTATTTGGAGGGAGAGCTCCACAGCAAGTGGGAGGAATGGAGAGCAGAGTGGTGCTGGATTGTCGAGGAGAACCCGCAGCCATTCACTACCCTGCGCCAAGCCCCAATAGTGCATGGCAATGATTGGAGCAACGGCCCCGGAAGACGATAGGTTGAAGATTGCCGTCACACAGATCATATGCCTCAGGCTTGCCGGGCTCACCGTAGGCGCCGTTGGCACAGATTTTCTTCGCCGCCGCATCGCCCCCCTGCAGGAGAGGAGGAGACCCGCCTCGGAGTTCCAAAACTCGGCGGATATCATGAGGCTGCGCCCTGGCCTCAACTTCAACTTCACCATCCTGGCGCTGGACGCGATGCTCCTGGAGCTGTTCAAGCGCGATCCCCAACATCCATTCATGCTGCCGAGGGGTGTCGTTCCGTTGTGCAACAACTCCACGCTCGACCACATCCGCGCAATGATGCCACTGTGCGACTCGCACGGAATCGTCCCGACTTGGCAAGAGCCTGCAGACGACGTCGTGCGGGATTTCTTTGACGGCCTGGTAGAAGTGCCGGTCCGCGCCGACGAGCAGAAGATCCTTACTCGCGACACCTCCGACGTGGAGATGCAGCGCATCGCCACCAGGCTGGAAGAGGCGGCAGCAGCCGCTGCCGTGAGTGAGTTTGGATTCACTGTGGAGGAGGCAGAGGCAGCAGAGGCGGCAAGCCTTGCCGAGCATGAGGAGTTTGCTGGCGAGGAAGAGCCTGTCGGGCCCGAGGGTGAGTCGAGCGAGCCCGGCGAGGGAGGGCTTGTCGGGTCCGAGCCTTCAGACAGCTTGCCGCAGGCGGAGCCCCCAGCCCCGCCAAGAAGGCGCCTCCGCAAGGCCGCAGACGTAGCGGGGCGGGAGGCGAGCCAACAGCTGCCGAGCCGGACGACACGCTCTACCGCTGCAAGCACAGTTGCCGCGGGAGCGCCTCACGCCGCTGCGGCAACTGGGGCGGGGTCTTCCCGGTCCACCGCTACTGCCCCCGCGAAGCGGACAATGGAACCTACTCCTCCGCCTCATCGCACCGGAGGCGAGCCGGACTTCGATCTCTCCGCGCTCAGCTCCGACGAGGAAGAATAAGAGTAAGATTCTTCGCTGTTCTTGTAACTCTTCAATTTTGTTGCTTTGCCTTGTGTCTGACTTGCTTCACCCTGAACCCATTCCTTTTTAGGACGCTGGCCCAGAGAGTGGCGAAGAGTGCCAAGGTCCCGGTGATTGTCATCGAGGACGACCCCACCGCGACGGCAGAGGACATGCCTGAGACCACCTTGTCGGACCCGGCAACCATTCCCCAAAGCAGCCCCCAGCGCAGCCCTCAGCGTAAGTATATGGTTTACTTCCTGCTGTGAGGCGCGCATAGGTGATCTTTCTTTGCTGATATCTGACTGTTGGTTTGTGCAGGAGCAGAGCAGCCTCACCAGGAGGGCCCGGAAGCCGCTCCCGAGATGCCATCAGCTTCGACTACACCGCCAAGGGAGGATTCCCCGGCAAGGGAGCGTTCTCCGGCAAGGGACAACTCCCCGACAAGGGACAGTTCTCTGGCAAGGGACAACACCAGTGATCCTCCGATGGTTGAGACCACGACTGCAGATCCCAGCGCAGGTAATCCTTTTGCTTGAAAACTTCCCCTGGGTTCTTCTTCTTCTTCTGATTTTCTTTTTGGGTATTTGCTTGACTTTTCTCCTTCTTCCCTTCGTCAGATCCATCTGCCACGGAGCCAGTGGAGACCGAGGTCGCCGGCGAGGAGGGCGCGCGCGGCGACACCGACGACACCGCTGCCACCGAAGGAGAAGCCCGCGCTGATGATCCTACCGGCGAAGAGGCTGCCAAGGCTGCCTCCGCA
Source organism: Triticum aestivum (assembly GCF_018294505.1). Classification (NCBI taxonomy): domain Eukaryota; kingdom Viridiplantae; phylum Streptophyta; class Magnoliopsida; order Poales; family Poaceae; genus Triticum; species Triticum aestivum. The sequence goes on from NC_057810.1 coordinate 518,508,420, forward strand.
GAAGCTGGCGAGGGACCCGGCGATCGCACTGACGGCCCCGAGGCCGCAGGAGCGCCAGGCGCTGCGCCGACCGCCGATCCCTCCGCCGCTGCTGCAGAGGCTCCGAAGAGCCCCAGCCCGGCGGCTACTTGAAGGCCGGCGATGGCATCTTCATCAAGCTCCCCTGGGCGTCAAGCTCCAGGGCGCCGGTCGAAGGAGAGATTCTAGATGGAGAGGTGCTCGCCTCCGCTAGGTTGACGTTGGTCGACACGCCAAGCAGCAGCAGCGACGAGCCTAAGGAGGAGCGGCTGCTGCGGAAGCTGTTGTCGCTCTACCGCGCCCGACAAGCCAAGCTAGCATCCCGAGAAGCACTTCTCGCGAAAGCGGGAGTGGACATCGAGGAGCGGGCGGAGGAGCTCCGGGGTCTCAGACAGGAAGCTCTCCGGTCCCTGGCGGAGGAGCGGGAGCAACTTCTCGAGGAGCGGAAAGCCTTTCTCCTCGAGAAGGCTGAAGTTGAAGAGGAGCAGCGGCTTCCTGCCGAGAAGCTATCCGCGCGGGAAGGTGAGTTGGCGCAACACAAGGTTAACCTTGACATCTACGAGGAGGAGCTTGCCGCGCGCGAGCAAGGAATTGGAGGGGCTCTCAAGGAAGCAAGGGATGCTGCCGCAGCTGCCGAGGCCGCCCAGAAGGAGCTGGAGACGAAGGTGGCGCAGCTGGAAGCCGATCTCAGGGCGAGCGATGAGGAGCTTGCCGCGCTCAAGCGTGAGCGCGAGAAGGACGCTGCCGCTCATGGTGAGCTGCAGGGTCTTCTCGCTGAGAGGAGCAAGGAGCTCAGCACCGCCAAGGATTCCATTGCAGATCTCGAGTTGAAGTTGGCTACTTTGACTCAGACGCTGGACGGCGCCAGGGAGCGGGAGGTGGCCTTGTCGGAGAAGATCAAGGCCGATGAGGCGCTGCTGGCGAATGCTGCTGCCGCCCACGACGCTTTCAGGGAGACTGTGGAGCACTGGACTGAGGGTCTTGTGGATCTTGCCACCGCCATCGACGGGGAGCTGGCGTAGCTGGGGATGGAGGATCTCGGGTACTCCTCCGACGAGCACCTCCAACCTAGCACCAAGCTCAGCTTGTTCTTCAAAGGCGTGGCGACGGCCCTCCAACGACTCTGGGAGAAGATCCCAAAGCAGCTGGCCGACGAGTCATGCAAGATCTGCGCAGGAGCTCTCTAGAAGGTGCTGATGAAGGTGGCCTTCCGCAACCCAGGCCTCAACTTCACCAACGTCCTCAAGTCCCTGCCGCCGGATGCTGATCTGGAAGCGCTCAAAGCCCTTGTCGCACCCATTGTGGACAAGGTGAGCGGGATCAAGAGGGTTGAGGGCGATCGCGTAGATTAGGCCGCCCGTTTTCTCTTTCTCTTTGTCGCTGCTGGTCATGTCACGAGAACAATCTATTAGAGCTGTGACAAGCTATCTTGTAATATAACTCTATTTTGGGTAGAGATTGCTATGTTATTTCCTTTACTTGATTCCTTCCTTTGTATGTTTTTGCCCTACGCTTTTAGGGAGCTTGTCGGCGCAGGCACCTGAGCCGCGAGCGCTGAGTGCGGGACGTCAGCAGCCTGCTGGCGGTGCCGCTTCCGACAAGAAACCTTGTCGCAACTAGTCGCAGCTCACTTAAGTTGTTGAGCGGACTCGAAACAAAGTAAGGGCGCAACTAGCTACGAGTTGGTTCCTCCGCGCACAGGTTTTCCATACAAAGTACGGTCGTTCGAGGAAGATAACTTAAAAATTTAAAACTGATTGCTCAAACTTTGGCAACTTAGCTTTTCTGTCGTTTGCTTTCCAGTAAGGCGAAACTTCCTTGAACGATGCTAGGTCCACACCATTATCTTCTCCTATCCCCCCGGCAAACTTGTGTGCGAGGGAACCTTCCTTTCCTTTTTGAGAAAAAGAAAGAAGAGAAAATAAAGATATGGAGCCTTACGGCTCGTTATTGCTTACCGGGGGTAGGTGGTGCACAAAGTGTCAGATAACACATGCAAAGAAAGTAGAAAGCATGAAATTGACAAGATGTGCGGAGCACATGAAGTTTACTTATGCACGGGTTCTGTGCCCGGCTTTGTACAAAGGATTACATGCAACATCGGCAAGACTTGTACAAAAGGTGGTTGCCGGAACAAGTTCCGGCAACCGCGCCTTACGGGTAAAACTTACGAAGATGCTCAATGTTCCAGGAGTTGCTCACCGGAATGCCATCTTCGGTCTTAAGGCGGACTGCGCCAGGCCTAGTGACTCGTTTCACCCGGTAAGGGCCTTCCCACTTCGGTGTCAACTTGTTGGAATTCTAGGCGGACTGAACGCGCCGAAGAACAAGGTCGCCTTCCTCGAAACTTCTGGCATTAACTTTGCGGCTATGGTAGCGGCGCAAAGCTTGCTGGAATCGAGCAGCTCGTATAGCAGCCTGAAGACGGTCCTCCTCAAGGAGCAGCGCGTCATCTTGTCGCAGCTGCTCTTGCTCAAGCTCATCATAAGCGAGCACTCGAGGTGACCCGTATACGAGTTCCGTGGGGAGAACTGCCTCTACTCCATAGACTAGAGCGAAAGGTGTCTGGCCAGTGGCTCGATTTGGTGTCGTCCTGATCGACCAAAGAACCACCGGCAGCTCCTCAATCCAGTTCCTTCCGCACTTGCGCAGCCTGTCGAAAGTTCTGGTCTTGAGCCCGCGCAGCACTTCAGCATTCGCCCTCTCCGCTTGACCGTTGCTTCTTGGATGAGCAACAGAAGCGAAGCAGACCTTGGCGCCAAGATCTTGGATGTACTGCATGAAGGTGCGGCTCGTGAATTGCGTGCCGTTGTCGGTGATGATCCTGTTAGGGATCCCGAAACGACAAACAATCGACCTGAAGAACTTGACTGCTGACTGTGCTGTCACCTTCCTCACTGGTTCCACTTCCGGCCACTTTGTGAACTTGTCGATTGCGACGTACAAGTACTCAAAGCCCCCGACAGCTCGGGGAAAGGGGCCAAGGATGTCGAGCCCCCAGACTGAAAATGGCCAGGATAAAGGGATCGTCTGGAGAGCTTGAGCTGGCTGGTGTATCTGCTTGGAATGGAACTGGCACGCTTCACACTTGGTTACTTGTGCAGTTGCATCCTGGAGGGCTGTCGGCCAAAAGAAACCTTGCCGGAACGCTTTGCCGGCAAGTGCTCTTGCGCCAATGTGGTGGCCACATATGCCTCCATGTATCTCTGCCAACAGCTTTTGTCTGTCTTCCCAGCGAATACACTTCAATTTCACACCGTTGAGTCTTCTTCTGTACAGTCTGTTGTCAACAAACTGGTACATACTTGACTGCCGGGCTACTCTTTCCGCTTCTTCTTGCTCTTCGGGAAGTTCTCCTGTCTGAAGGAAAAGGACAATCTGCTGTGCCCATGTTGGAGCTTGCGGCTCGACAACAAGGACTAAAGGCACATCTGCTGCTGCGGGAACATCCGCTTCTACGGCAAGAACCTGCGGCTCAGCCGGAGCTTGACATTCCCCGGCAAGCTTGCCGGAGCAAACCTTGTCGGGAGCGTCTGCTTCAACAGAACAAGCCCTAGGGCTCGCCGGAGCAGACTGCTCCTCAGCATCCTTGGTGTTGATTTTGAGGACCTTCTTGGCGGTGGCTTCGGGGAGCTCTGCCGGAAAATAGTCACCAGAAATCAATTTCCTCTTCTTGCTCTGTCCAGTTGATGGCGTTACAGATGGTTGAGTCAGCTTGAGCACAAAGATCCCTGGTTCCACAGGTAACTTAAGTGCGGCGCACTTTGACAGGCCATCGGCAATGTCGTTCTGAGCTCTTGGAACATGTTCCATCTGCAGGCCGTCAAAGTGTTCTTCTAGGTTCCTCACTTCATCCACGTAAGCTTCCATCAACGGACTCTGATAGTTCTTGTTCACTTGGCGGACGACAAGCTGTGAGTCACCCCTGACAATGAGCTTCTTGATCCCAAGGTCTGCTGCGATCCTGAGACCGGCAAGCAAACCTTCATACTCTGCAGTATTGTTCGTTGCTTGCTCCTTGGGAAAGTGCATCTGGACTACGTACTTGAGGTGCTCTCCGGTGGGTGCAACAAGTAGCACGCCCGCACCGGCGCCTTGCAGCGAGAAGGCACCATCAAAGTACATTAGCCACTCTTTGCTTGCTTCCTTGACGGGGATGCTTGTCTCTGGAATTTATTCATCTTGTGTTGGCGTCCATTCTGCTATGAACTCTGCCAATGCTCTTCTTTGGATAGTTGAAGTGCTCTCAAACTTGAGGCCAAAGCTTGACAGTTCCAGTGCCCACTCGACAATCCTGCCTGTTGCTTCTGGATTTTGCAGTATCCTCTTCAGCGGAAAACGAGTGACGACTGTGATCTCATGTGCTTGGAAGTAATGGCGCAGCTTTCTCGAGGCCATGAGAAGGCCGAAAAGCAATTTTGGCACACCAGAGTACCTTAATCCAGCCCACTGCAGAAGGGAATTGACAAAGTAAACTGGGCGCTGCACCATTCTTTTCTGCATCTTGTCACGCTCCTGCGCAGATCCATCTTTGTCGGGACCAGAGCTTGCCGGTGAAGTCCCTTGCTTGTCGCTGGATGCCTCTGCCGTGGTTGCTGGCTCATCATCCGCCTCTCTCTCCGCTACTAACGCAACACTAACCACTTGATTGGTTGCCGCTGTATATAGCAGCAACTTCTCTTGTGGCTTAGGTGCGACAAGTGTTGGAGTGGAGGACAGGTATCTCTTTAAGTCCTGCAGCGCAGCCTCCGCCTCCGGAGTCCATTTCATTGGACCTTCCTTTTTCAATATTTTGAAAAACGGCAGGGCGCGCTCAGCGGACCTAGAAATAAACCTGCTGAGAGCAGCTACGCAACCGGCAAGTCTTCGTACATCCTTGACGCGCTTTGGTGCTTCAATCTGCTCAATGGCCTTGATCTTATCGGGATTGGCTTCAATTCCTCGCTGAGACACGAAGAACCTGAGAAGCTTGCCGGAAGGGACTCCAAACACACACTTCTCGGGGTTAAGCTTGAGGTTGATCTTGCGCAGATTTGCAAAGGTTTCGTCTAAATCTTGAATCAGAGTTGCCTTGTCCTTGCTCTTAACCACTATGTCATCCATGTAGGCTTCCACATTTCTGTGCATTTGCGGCTCAAAAGCGTCGTGGACTACCCTAGCAAATGTTGAACCAGCATTCTTTAAACCGAAGGGCATCCGTACAAAACAGTATGTGCCACATGGGGTGATGAATGCGGTTTTCTCCTCATCCTCTTCTGCCATGAAGATCTGATGGTATCCTGAGTATGCATCAAGAAATGAAAGCAAGTCACATCCGACCGTGGAGTCAACAATCTGGTCGATGCGTGGCAAGGGAAACGGGTCTGTGGGACAAGCTTTATTGACATCGGTAAACTCGATACAAAGCCTCCATTTCCCGTTTGCCTTACGCACGACTACATGATTGGCCAACCACGTAGGATGGAGCACTCCTCTGACAAGGCCTGCTGCTTCCAATTTCTTGATTTCTTCTGCGATGAATTCTTGGCGCTCCAGTGCCTGTTTCCTAACTTTCTGCTTGACAGGCCGTGCATGAGGACAGACGGCAAGATGGTGCTCGATTACTCTCCTGGGAACACCGGGGATGTCAAATGGTTGCCATGCAAATACGTCGACATTCGCCTGCAGGAAAGCAACGAGCGCGCTTTCCTATTTAGGGTCGAGAGTGGCACTGATAGTGAAGGTACCACCAGTGCCATCCTCCTTGGCGGACACCTTCTTGGTCTCTAGTGGAGCTGCCATTGTCTTCTTACACTTGCCGGTGGAGCTCGATGGTGCGTCCTCGACGGTAGCGCAGCACTCCGAAGAGGTGCGCTTGCCGAAGTGGGCATCATAACTCTTGCCGGACTTGATCTTCTTCTTCGCCCCGGGAGCTTCAACGGCGAGTGACTTGCGATCTGTTGCTGCTGCTGCTTCCCGGTAGATCTTGTCGGCGCAGATAAGAGCATCCTTCTTGTCGCCAGGGACAGAGATGACACTTATCGGGCCTGGCATCTTCAGTGTTTTGTATGCATAGTGAGAGGCTGCCATGAATTTGGCGAGTGCTGGACGGCCTAGTATCCCATTGTAAGGTAATGGAAAATCAGCAACGTCAAAAGTGACCCTCTCAGTTCTGAAGTTCAACTCGCTGCCAAATGTCACCGGCAATGTAATCTTTCCCTTCGGCTTGCTCCTTCCCGGATTGATTCCTTGGAATGTGTCGGTCTCTTCGAGTTCTCCATCAGGGATCTGGAGTTTCTGGAGTACCCCGGAGGAGATCAAGTTCAAGCCGGCCCCGCCGTCAACTAGCATCTTAGTGACCTTGAGGTTGCGGATAGTTGGTGAAACCAACATCAGCAAGCACCCGACCGCAGTTATGCGGTCAGGGTGATCCTCAATATCAAAGATGATAGGCATGCTGGACCATTTCAGAGGCTTGTGTGACTCGATGGGTGGTTCTGCCGCATTGACTTCCCGCACCCACTGCTTGAGTTGGCGGTGTGAAGTATGCAGAGAAGCACCGCCGTCAACGCACAGGACCTCTGTGGCTTTCTGGAACTCCTGCTCATCGGTCTCGTCATCATCCATATCTTCATCGTCGTCGTCATCTTCATCCTTGTCGCGGCCGCGGGGAGGCCTGTCTCCTTGCCGCTGCTTGGCCTTGCCGCGGCGTCCCCCTCGGCCGGGGCGTTTCTTGCCAGCTCCTCCAGCACCTTCCTGGGCTTTCTCCTTGTCGTGTCGCTCGTATTCAGCCTTTTGCTGCTCGACAAGCTGCTCGACCATCTTGCAGCTCTGAAGGTCATGGCCCTTGGTGCGGTGGATCTTGTAGTACTGCTTGTTGGTGCCGTCCTGCTTGTCGGCGATCGCCACAGCCTGGTAGCTGGTGCCCGCGGCAATCTCCTTGCCGGAGCTACCAGCTTTGGCTTTCTTGCCGGACTGCTCAATGACTAGCACCTCTTTGCCTTTCTTCTTCCTGTTGTTCCGCCGCCGGTTTTTCCTTGCCGGGGCAGTCTCCTCACTATCAGATCCTCCTGCTCCTGTATTCTCTCCGGGGAGTTTCCTCCCTTCCTCAGCACGTGCACACTTGTCGGCCAGGGCATATAGCTCACTGACGTCTCTGATCTTGCACATCGCCATCTCCTCCCACATCCTGCGGTTCCGCATGTTCTGATGGAACGCGCTGATTACTGCGGTAGGGTGGACATCTGGGATGTTGTGCTGTACACGGCTGAATCTCTCAATGTACTTGCGCAGGGGTTCTCCTTCCTTCTGGGCGAGTAGATGAAGATCGCTCTCTTGGCCATGAGGCTTGTGGCCGCCTGTAAAGGCGCCGACAAACTGATGGCATAGGTCTGCCCAGTCGGATATGGAGTTGTCCGGCAAGTGCATGAGCCAGGATCTGACATTGGGTTTGGGCACCAGCGAGAAGTAGTTGGCAAGGATCTTGTCGTCCCGTCCCCCGGCAGCTTGCACCGCGATGGTGTAGATGCTGAGGAACTCCGACGGATGCGACTTGCCGTCGTACTTCTCTGGCACGTCTGGCTTGAAATTCTTCGTGCTGGGCCACTGGACTTGCCGCAGCTCACGAGTGAACGCAGGGCAACCTACCGCGTACGGCAAGTCGCCTGGTTCCCCTGGCGCATGCATGTCGACAGAGGGCCCAGCGCGCTGGTCTGATTGACGTCGCGCTTCTCTTCGGCGCTCGATGCGAGTACGAGCGTCTTCTTGTTGTCGTTCATGAAGAACTTGGCGCTGATCGCGGCGAGCTCGTGGATCTGACGATGCGGTGGAGTCGCTATCGAGGTTGATCCGGCGAGTCGGCGATCTTGGCCTTCGGGGTGGAGAGTGCCTGGTGGTTGCACCCCCACCGGTTTCGTCGCCATTGGCTCGTGCCTGGCGGTCCTACCGCGGCAGCGATGTGCTCGGCTGCCGCAGAGTGTCGCCGTTGGCGAAGCCGATGAGACTCTGAATGGTGGCTCTCCATCCGTCGATCTTGTCTTCCGTTGGAGGATAATCCAGGAGCAGTTGAGCTCGCGCCAAAGCTTTTGCTGGAGTGGTGGGTGGCAGTGGCGAATGGTGCGAGGAGCGGGATATGCTCGGACTTCTAACTATGTTAGAAGGAGCAGTATCCCATCCAGGCGACCGTGCCTCGCTCGTGCCAGCATGTTGGCGTGCATGCTGGTCTTGAGCACCCCGAGATCCACCAGCTCGATCTTGGCCCAACAAACGTATGGTACTGCGAGTACCATGACGCTGTCGGTCCTGCGCCTCCTGAGATGGGCGCGAACATGTACGGACGCCAAGGTCTGCGCAGCCTTGTCCTTGGACCTGGCAGCGTCGTGAGCTCCCTCGTCAATGTCTGTTCTTCCGCCGGCGTCTTCCCCACCACTCATTTGCTCCGGCGGTGGTGGGATCGACGTGGACGGAACAGCTGCCGCCGAAGTCTTCTTCTTCGGTGGCATGTCGATATAGAAGTTGAAGGTCTAGCTCGTATGAACGCCGGATCAGGTTCACACAATCTCAATGCCCCCTACCTGGCGCGCCAAAGATGTCGGGGAAGCTGATCCACGAACACCTATGGGGACCGGCGGACCGAGCCCCTTTCGGTTCGACGGGGGGCGGAGATCGCATGAAGAGCGGATCGAGGCGAGACACACGAGCGATTTACCCAGCTTCGGAGCTCCCCGAAGAGATAACACTCCTACTGCTGCTTGTCTGATCGTATTGAGTTCTTGCTCGGGTGCGCTGAGTGCTACAGTACACACGAGACCGAGCGTGAGTGTTCTCTGGTTTCCAAACTCCCCCCTCTACGTTGCGCATGAGCCTCCTTTTATATGCTCAAGGGGTCACCGACAGGTGGCAACGTAGACAAGGGTAAAAATGGAAAGAGAGGGGTGGTTGGTACAACTACATGCACAGTACATACTATCTAACCCTGACGGCAGGGGACAAGGGCATTAAATGCCCGTCTCATCGCCCAAATAGTGCAGAAAAGGACCGTCAGGGACGCCACCGCTCGCCACGATGGCAATCTTGTCAGCGTCGCATGCCACAGCGCACCGCTGGCTGCACAGCCTCTCACCACGCGCGCCTGGAAAGGCCCCCAGGGCGACACGTTGGTGGATGTGCTGGAGCGCGGGTACAGAGTGGTTGCCTGCCGCGGCAAGCGCCTTGCCGCGGCCGTTGTCTTGCCGCGCCCGGAAGCTTGTTGCTCACCGGGCCTTGCCGGGACGCGTGGCGCGTCGCGGCAAGTTCCTTGCAATGTCTTGGTTGGCCTTCCCGGCAAGCTCCTGTTGCCGGGGCCTTGTCTCCTTGGCTTAAATACTTTGTTCTTGAATGGCTCCAAAGGAACCACGGAGGACCTTGGCGGTCACCCGGCAAGCCTTGCCGCGGGGTGTTGCAACTGCCCGTGCACAAGTTCGGGATACTAGGGTACCCCTACTCTAGTACATCGACACTCTATTTGTGCTTTAATTCTTGTCTTTTATGTGAGCATCATTAAAATTATCAATGCCTAGCTAGGGGCATTAAACAATAGCGCTAGTTGGGAGGCAACCCAATTTTATTTTTGTTTCTTACTTTTTGCTTCTGTTTAGTAATAAATTTTTCATATAGCTTCTGTTTAGATGTGTTTTCATGTTTTAATTAGTGTTTGTGCCAAGTAGAACCTATAGGATAACCTACAGTGATAGTTAATTTGATTCTGCTGAAAAACAGAAACTTTGCACGCACAAAAATAATTTTAGTAATTCGCAGAAACGTGATTTTGCGTTGATTCTTTTGGATGTAGATCAATATACAAATTTCCCAGGACTTCCTATTTTGGTAGGATTTTTAGAATTCCATAAGTATTCGAGAGTTACAGATTGCTATAGACTGTTCTGTTTTTGACAGATTCTATTTTTCGTGTGTTGTTTGCTTATTTTGATGCATCTATGGCTACTATGTAGGGTATGAACGATAGAGAAGTTGGAATACAGTAGGTTTAAGACCAATATAAATAAAGAATGATTTCATTACAGTACCTTATGTGGTGGTTTTTCTTTCTTGCACTAGCGGAGCTTATGAGATTTCCTGTTGAGTTTTGTGTTGTGAAGTTTTCAAGTTTTGGGTAAAGATTTGATGGACTATGGAATAAGGAGTGGCAAGAGCCTAAGCTTGGGGATGCCCATGGCACCCCAAGATATTCAATGATAACCAAAATCCTAAGCTTGGGGATGCCCCGGAAGGTATCCCCTCTTTCGTCTTCGTCTATCGGTAACTTTATTTGGAGCTATATTTTTATTCGCCACATGATATGTGTTTTGCTTGGAGCGTATTGTATGATATTAGTCTTTTCTTTTTAGATTACCACAATCATCCTTGCTGTACACACCTTTTGGGAGAAACCCACTTGAGTTGGAATTTATTAGAACACTCTATGTGCTTCACTTATATCTTTTGGAGCACGGCGGTGGCTTAATTTTTAAGAAATCGTTGACCTCTCATGCTTCACTTATACTATTTTGAGAGTCTTTTAGAACATCATGGTATTTGCTATGGTTATAAAATTGGTCCTAGAATGATGGGCATCCAAGTTGGGTATAATAAAAACTATCATAGGAAGTGAATTGGATGCTATGATCAATGTGATACTTGATAATTGTTTTGAGATATGGAGGTGGTGATATTAGAGTCATGCTAGTTGGGTAATTGTGAATTTAAAGAATGCTTGTGTAGAAGTTGGCAAATCCCGTAGCATGCACGTATGGTAACCGTTGTGTAACAAATTTGAAATATGAGGTGTCTTAGATTGCCATCTTTATGAGTGGCGGTCGGGGACGAGCGATGGTCTTTTCCTACCAATCTATCCCCCTAGGAGCATGCGCATAGTGCTTGGTTTTTGATGACTTGTAGTTTTTTGCAATAAGTATATGAGTTCTTTATGAGTAATGTTGAGTCCATGGATTATACACACTCTCACACTTCCATCATTGCTAGCCTCTTCGGTACCGTGCATAGCCCTTTCTCACCTTGAGAGTTGGTGCAAACTTCGCCGGTGCATCCAAACCTCGTGATACGATACACTCTATCACACATAAACCTCCTTATATCTTCCTCAAAACAGCCACCATACCTACCTATTATCGCATTTCCATAGCCATTCCGAGATATATTGCCATGCAACTTTCCACTGTTCCGTTTATCATGACACACACCATCATTGTCATATTGCCTTGCATGATCATGGAGTTGACATCGTATTTGTGGCAAAGCCACCATGCATAATTTTTCATACATGTCACTCTTGATTCATTGCCCATCCCGGTAAACCGCCGGAGGCATTCATATAGAGTCATATCTTGTTCTAGCTTGAGTTGTAATTCATGAGTTGTAAATAAATAGAAGTGTGATGATAATCATTATTAGAGAATTGTCCCCAAATAAAAAAAGAAAGGCAAAAAAAGGCCAAAAAAAGAAAGGCCCAAAAAAGAAAAGAAAAAGAAAAATAAAAATAAAAAAGGGCAATGTTACTATCCTTTTCCACACTTGTGCTTCAAAGTAGCACCATGTTCTTCATATAGAGAGTCTCATATGTTGTCACTTTCATATACTAGTGGGAATTTTTCATTATAGAACTTGGCTTGTATATTCCTACGATGGGCTTCCTCAAAATGCCCTAGGTCTTCGTGAGCAAGCAAGTTGGATGCACACCCACCTAGTTTCTTTTGTTGAGCTTTCATACATTTATAGCTCTAGTGCATCCGTTGCATGACAATCCCTACTCCTCATGTTGACATCAAATGATAGGCATCTCCATAACCCGTTGATTAGCCTCGTTAACATGAGACTTTCTTCTTTTTTGTCTTCTCCACACAACCTCCATCATCATATTCTATTCCACCCATAGTGCTATATCCATGGCTCACGCTCATGTATTGCGTGGAAGTTAAAAAAAGTTTGAGATTACTAAAGTATGAAACAATTGCTTGGCTTGTCATGGGGGGTGTGCAAGATGAGAGCATACTTGTGTGACGAAAATGGAAGCATGACCAAACTATATGATTTTGTAGGGATGAACTTTCTTTAGCCATGTTATTTTGAGAAGACATGATTGCTTAGTTAGTATGCTTGAAGTTTTACTATTTCTTATGTCAATCTGAAATTTTATTTTGAATCATTTGGATCTGAACATTCATGCCACAATAAAGAAATTACATTGAGAATTATGCTAGGTAGCATTCCACATAAAAATTTCTGTTTTTATCATTTACCTACTCGAGGACGAGCAGGAATTAAGCTTGGGGATGCTTGATATGTCTCTAATGTATCTATAATTTTTGATTGTTCCATGCTATTATATTATCCGTTTTGGATGTTTATGGACTTTACTTTACACTTTTATATCATTTTGGGACTAACCTACTAACCGGAGGTCCAGCCCGAATTGCTATTTTTTTTCCTATTTCAGTGTTTCGAAGAAAAGGAATATCAAACAGAGTCCAAACGGAATGAAACCTTCGGAAGCGATCTTTTTGGAACAAACGTGATCCAGGGGACTTGGAGTGGACGTCAAGCAACAGAGGAGGCGGCCATGACGGTGCCCAGCGCCCCCTACAGGTGGGTGCGCCCCCACCCTTGTGGGCCCCTCGAGCGTCCACCGACCTACTTCTTCCTCCTATATATACCCGCGTACCCTGAAACCATCGAGGAGCACCACAAAAACTTATTTCCACCGTCGTAACCTTCTGTATCCGCGAGATCCCATATTGGAGCCTTCGCCAGCACTCTGTCGGAGGGGGAATCGACCATGGAGGTCCTCTACATCATCTCCAAGGCCTCTCCGATGAGTTGTGAGTAGTTTACCACAGACTATCGGGTCCATAGTTATTAGCTAGATGGCTTCTTCTCTCTCTTTGAATCTCAATGCAAAGTTCTCCTCGATCTTCTTGGAGATCTATTCAATGTAACTCTTTTTGCGGTGTGTTTGTCGAGATCCAATGAATTGTGGGTTTATGATCAAGTTTATCTATGAGAAATATTTGAATCTCCTCTGAATTTTTTATGTGTGATTAAGTTATCTTTGCAAGTCTCTTCGAATTATAAGTTTGGTTTGGCCTACTAGATTGATCTTTCTTGCAATGAGAGAAGTGCTTAGCTTTGGGTTCAATCTTGCAGTGTCCTTTCCTAGTGACAGCAGGGGCAGCAAGGCACGTATTGTATTGTTGCCATCGAGGATAAAAATATGGGGTTTATATCATATTGCATGAGTTTATCCCTCTACATCATGCCATATTTCTTAATGTGTTACTCTGTTCTCTATGAACTTAATACTCTAGGTGCATGCTGGATAGCGGTCGATGTGTGGAGTAATAGTAGTAGATGCAGGCAGGAGTCGGTCTACTTGTCACGGACGTGATGCCTATATACATGATCATTCCTAGATAATCTCATAATTATTCTCTTTTCTATCAATTGCTCGACAGTAATTTGTTCACCCATCGTAATACTTGTGCTATCTTGAGAGAAGCTACTAGTGAAACCTATGGCCTCTGAGTCTATCTTTTATCATAGAAAGTTTATTATCTACTTTTATTTGCATCTTTACTTTTTCAATCTATATCATAAAAATACCAAAAATATATTTATCTTATCATATTATCTCTATCAGATCTCACTTTCGCAAGTGCCCGTGAAGGGATTGACAACCCCTTTATTGCGTTGGTTGCGAGGTTCTGGTTTGTTTGTGTATGTGCGTGGGACTTTTGAGGAGCCTCCTACTGGATTGATACCTTGGTTCTCAAAAACTGAGGGAAATACTTACGCTACTTTGCTGCATCACCCTTTCCTCTTCAAGGAAAACCAACGCAAGCTCAAGATGTAGCAAGTACCAGTAGAATCTCGATGGCAGATCCTTTTCCGTTTCACCCGACGAGTAACACCACTCCCTACTATATTATTTTCCTTGCTGTTTTTTGACTTTGCCATGTCAAGCCGTAGCCACAACACAAAAGAATAAAATTGCTCTTCAGAACACATTGATGCATGATAGAGACAAGCAATACTTTGATGTAAGCCAACCATATGAGGATGGAATATGTAAGAAAAACAGGACGTCATGACATATTCACAGCTACGATGTGTAAACTAAGCAGAAATATTTTCAAGAAAATTGAAGTAATGCAAGCTAGACACCATATGAAAGATGCAACCAATATTACTCTGCCAAGTTAAAAGTGTCGTGTCATAAGTGGCAATTCAAAAAATTAGAAGCAGTACAACATAGAAATCAATGCAAGATGCAACCACTATCAAACTGCCATGTTAAAAGCGTCCAATCATGAGTGACTAATGCGGGATACACAACAGCAGTACTTTGATGTAAGAACATGGTATGATAGATAGATGCAGTGTATTCTAGACACAAAAAGCCATGTCATATGCACATGTATAACGCATAAACTCGGCGGGTGCAATTTAATCAAAATAGAAGAAATATAGGCTAGACAACATATGCAACATGAAACCAATTATCACACTGTCAACTTAGAGCAAGCACCTGCGATGGTGGAGTACGGGAGATGAACTCATCATGTAGACTTGGGACTTCAACTTTATTAGCAGTAGCAGTGGCAAATCTAGAAAGTCTCTATTTGCGTCAATGCGGACGACCACCAACATCCACTAACTTAGTCTTTTCCTTCCTATTTTCTGATATTGCCTTATGAAGTCAAAACCACAAGAAGATGAATAAAATTAGCTCTGCGTAACTGGTTGATGCATGATACAGACGAACACTACTTTGATGTAAGGCAAGCGCAGGATAGGAGTATGGAATATATACAAAAAAGACAGTGTTTCATATTCACACATACGATAGGAGGATGGAATATGTATGAAAAAACAGTAAGCGGAAGGCATTTCAACAAAATTAGAAGAAATGAAAGCTAGGCACCATATGAACATGCAACCAATATCACTCTATTAGGTAAGAAGTGTCTCGTCGTAAGTGCCATTTCAAGAAATTAGAAGTAGTACAAGCTAGAAGACAATGCAAAATGGAACCTACATCAGAGTCCCAAGTTAAATGTGTCTTATGGGTAAGTGATTGTTGCAGGTATAAGTTCTAAGCTATGCAGATGCAATTCAACATAATCAGAAGCAATACAAACTAGACATCATACGGAAAACACAACCACATATAACAGTTCCAAGTTAGATCAAGCACCTGTGATGGTGGAGCAGGGGAGATGTGCTCATCATGTACACGTATGTTCTAGAAATAGGAACACGTGTCATATTCACAGGCATTATGTGTAAAGTAAGCAGATGCAATTCAACAAAGTTAGAAGCAATACAAGCTAGACATCATACACAACATGCAACCACATATAATAGTGCCAAGTTAGAGCAAGCACCTGTGATGGTGGAGTAGGGGAGATGTGCTCATCATCTACATAGTTACCTTGACTATCTAGCCTTGCGTTGTCTTGCGAATCTTGTTGGGAGGATGGCGAAGTAGAATCCGTAGAGAACCTCCATTTCAGTTGCTCGGAAGGACCACCATCATCCACTACCGGACTAATTTCCTTCAGCTGTAATGATTTTGCATTGTGAAGTCAAACCGGTAAGAAAAAGGAATAAATCTCACTCTTTAAAACTCATTCATGCATGATACTGACGAACACTACTTGGATGAAAGGCAAACACATGATGAGAGGATGGAATATGTATGAAAAACAGGATGGTGTGACATATTCACACCTATGATGTGGTAACTAAGCAGAAGGCATTTCAACAAATTAGAAGCACTGCAAGCTAGACACCATATGAAAGATGTAACCAATATCATTCTGCCAAGTTCAAACTGTATGGCGTTTCAACAAATTAGAAGCGGTACATGCTAGAAATCATATGCAAGACACAACCAATATCACAATGGCGACTTAAAGGTGCCTTATCATAAGTGACTGAGAACAATAGTCTGATGTAAGAACATCGTGTGATCAGATATAGTATGTTCTAGAAATAGGAACACATGTCAAATTCATAGGCATTATGTGTAAAGTAAGCAGATGCAATTCAACAAAGTTACAAGCAATACAAGATAGACATCATACGCAACATGCAACCACATATAATAGTGCCAAGTTAGAGCAAGCACCTGTGATGGTGGAGTAGGGGAGATGTGCTCATCATCTACACAGCTACGTTGACTGTCTAGCCTTGCGTTGTCTTGCGAATCTTGCTGGGTGGATGGCGGAGTAGAATCTATAGAGAACCTCTGTTTCAGTTGCTCGGAAGGACCACCATCATCCAATGCTTTGCCAATTTCCTTCAGCTTTATTGATTTTGCATTGTGAGGTCAAATCGACTTGAAAAAGGAATATAATTCGCTCTTCAGAACTCATTCATGCAAGATACTGACTGATAACCCACAAGTATAGGGGATCGCAACAGTTTTCAATAAGTAAGAGTGTCGAACCCAACGAGGAGCTAAAGGTAGAACAAATATTCCCTCAAGTTCTGTCGACCACCGATACAACTCTACGCACGCTTGACATTTGCTTTACCTAGAACAAGTATGAAACTAGAAGTACTTTGTAGGTGTGATAGGATAGGCTTGCAAGAAAGTAAAGAACACGTAAATATAAACTAGGGGATGTTTATATAAAGACACAACTAAATTAGTAAAATTAAAGAGCTTGTTGTCACGAGAAAGTTATTTGTCCCTAGGCAATCGATAACTAGACCGGTAATCATTATTGCAATTTTATTTGAGGGAGAGGCATAAGCAAACATACTTTCTCTACTTGGATCATATGCACTTATGCTTGGAACTCTAGCAAGCATCCGCAACTACTAAAGACTCATTAAGGTAAAACCCAACCATAGCATTAAAGCATCAAGTCCCCTTTTATCCCATACGCAACAATCCCTCCTACTCGGTCTTGTGTTTCAGTCACTCACCAACCCACTATAAGCGAATCATGAACGTATTGCAACACCCTACAGCGGGAATCCCTCACGCTTGCGCGACACGGAGGGCACCATAGGACAGCACCAATAATAAAACATACAACTCAAACCAATCACGATCATCAAATAGCCATTAGGACAAAACAGATCTACTCAAACATCATAGGATAGCCATACATCATTGGGAAATAATATATAGCATTGAGCATCATGTTTAAGTAGAGATTACAGCGGGTAATAGAGAGGTTACACCGCTGCATAGAGATGGGGGAAGGTGATGGAGATGTTGGTGAAGACGACGACGGTGTTGGTGAAGATCGCGGTGATGATGATGGCCCCCGGCGGCGTTCCGGCGCCACCAGAAGCAAGGGGGAGAGAGCCCCCCTTCTTCTTCTTGTTCCTTGACCTTCTCCCTAGATGGGAGAAGGGTTTCCCCTCTGGTCCTTGGCTCCCATGGCTTGGGAGGGGCAAGAGCCCCTCCGAGATTGGATCTATCTCTCTGTTTCTGCATTCTCTGGTTCTACCCCTTCAACGTTTCCTTTATATCTGGAGATCCATAACTCCGATTGGGGTGAATCTTTCGCCCAGATCTTTCTCATAAAATTAGCTTTCTTGCGCCAGAAGGAGAGCGTCAACTGCCTTACGGGTGGACCACGAGCGCCAGGGGCGCGCCTGGGGGGGGGGGGGGGGGTAGGGCGCGCCCCCTACCTCGTGCCCACCTCGGATACCGTTTCGTGTTGATTTTACTTCCCCAAAATCATAAATATTCCAAAAAAATCTCCGTCCATTTTTTTTCCCGTTTGGACTCCGTTTGATATTGGGTTTCTGCGAAACAAAAAACATACAACAGACAGGAACTAGCACTGGATCAATATGTTAGTCCCAAAAATAATATAAAAAGTTGCCAAAAAGTATATGAAAGTGAATAATATTGGCATGGAACAATCAAAAATTATAGATACGACGGAGACGTATCAGCATCCCCAAGCTTAATTCCTGCTCGTCCTCAAGTAGGTAAATGATAAAAAAGAATAATTTTTGATGTGGAATGCTACCTAGCATAATCTTTATCATATGTTCAATCATGGCATGAATATTAAGACACGAGTGATTCAAATCAATAGTCTATCATGTGACATAAAAACAATAATACCTCGAGCGTACCAATAAAGCAATCATGTCTTTTCAAAACAACAAGGCAAAAGCAAGCTTATCCCTACAAAATCATACAGTTTGGCCATGCTTCATTTTCGTCACACAAAATGCCCCCATCATGCACAACCCCGATGACAAGCCGAGCAATTGGTTCATACTTTTTAACGCTCTTCAGCTTTTTCAACCCTCATGCAATACATGAGCGCAAGCCATGGATATGGCACTATAGGTGGAATAGACACTACTAGGAAAAGGGCTATAGATGGAAATGACACTAATGGCGCACCAGACGTGTGGTGCGCCATTAGTATATACTAATGGCGCACCACCTTCTGATGCGCCATTAGTGTTGAAACTACTAATGGCGCACCCTGCCGACGGTGCGCCATTAGGACCAATTTATTTTTTTGAACTAGTGCGCCTGTCCAAACATACTAATGGCGCATCCACTGGTGGTGCGCCATTACTAGTTGTAACTAGTAATGGCGCACCAGCCAGAAGGTGCGCCACTAATGTTATTTTTTTATTATTGTTTTTATTCCTTTTTTTGCAAAAGTACTAATGGCGCACCACCAGGGGGTGCGCCATTAGTAACCTGGATTACTAATGGCGCATTTGCTGCTGGTGCGCCATTAGTAAGTGGGCAGCAACAAGATATTTTGGACAGCCTCTCCTCCCACACTCACTTTCTCCCCACTTCATTCTCTCCACCGCCTCCTCCTTGTCTCGGGTGCCTCCTCTTTTTCACCTCATTTCCACCATAGATTCATTCAAATTAAGTGGTTAAGTTACCTTGTTTTGCTAGGTAAGTAAGGGGGGAAGCTATATTTATGTTGTTCTCCCTACAACAATGTGCACATGCACTTTTTATGGCCTAGCTAGATCTATGTATGTTCGTGGTGTTGCATATGTTTGTGGTGTTGCATATGTGTTTGTGTTTGGAGGTGTACCGGTATTTGAAATGCGATAGTTGCCAATATTTTGCCGGAATGTTGATTCATTTCCGTTTCGGCGAGAATTTTGGCATTAAGCATTCTTTTTGGTCCTATTTTTAGGGAAAGTCATGCCAAATTTTTTCTTGGTTCTAAAATATCGTTTTGCTCTACCCCGCAGGCGACCATGGTCCGCACGATGACCGAAGGCATCGTGAATAGGTTTTTGAGGTCCGCGAAGGCCGAGATGCTTCAAAAGAACGAGACGGAGATAAGATGTCCGTGTCGAAGATGCAAGCTGAATAGCCTTATTGCGGACCCGGATTCCGGGCAGGTGCGGGACCACCTGCTCTTGCGTGGTTTCATGGATGGCTATAGGTGGCAAGGTGATGAAGATGACTACGAAGTCGTCCATGGGGGCCGGGCAAGAAATGAGGAAGGGCAGCAAGACAACCACCGCGGCTCGGGGGGGGGCGAGAAGACGAAGAATCCCCAGGAGATGATCACGACGGTGATGCTGTACACAGTCATCATGTAGAAGATGCAGGACATGATGATGATGCCGGCGGAGCAGACGACGCTGGACCATCGATGGGCTGGGTGCAGGACCCTCATATTCAAGAGCTGCTTCTCAAGCAGACGGATAACGCAAGAGCTGCCGCCCGAGAGAAAGCCAAGATGGATCAACTTGAGTTAGACGCGGTTACTCCATTGTATGAAGGATGCAGGCCCGAGGATACCCGCCTGAAAGTAACGCTCATGGCTCTGGAGATGAAGGTAAAACACAAAATGACCGACGCATGCTTCGACGAGAACATGTCATTCTGGCACGAACGTCTTCCCAAGGGGAACAAGTGCCCGACCAGTTTGGAGGAGGCGAAGAAAATCGTGTGTCCTCTGGATTTACCGCACGTGAAATACCATGTGTGCATGAACAATTGCATCATTTATCGGGACGAGCACGCGGAGTCTACCATATGTCCGGTGTGCGGTGTCACTCGATACAAGAAGAGGAAGAAAGCTCCTCGAAAAGTGGTGTGGTACTTTCCGATCACTCCTCGTCTGCAGCGGTATTTCGCGGACCCTAAGGTAGCAAAGCTCCTGCGTTGGCACGCGGATAGGGAGGAGAAGAAGCGAGAAGATGACGCAAATGATCCGGAGATAGATAAAAAAGACAAGATGCTGAGTCACCCTAAGGATGCGAGCCAGTGGCAAGCGTTGAACTTCGAATACCCAGAATTTGGGAACGATCCAAGGAACATCATGCTGGGCGCGAGCACCGATGGAGTCAATCCGTTTGGCAGCCAGAGAAGCACACATAGCACCTGGCCTGTGTTCGTGTGGATGTACAACCTTCCCCCCTGGTTGTGCATGAAGAGGAAGTACATTCACATGAGTATGCTAATTGAAGGGCCGAAACAACCAGGGAACGACATCAATCTGTATCTGGGGCTGCTGAAAGAGGAGATTGACACGCTGTGGAAAACGCCAGCCAATACGTGGGACGCCGCAGAGAAAGAATATTTCCCTATGAGAGCCGCACTGCTCACGACGGTGCACGACTATCTCGGTTACGGATATCTTGCGGGGCAGGTAGTCCACGGATTTTCTGGATGCGTAAGGTGCATGGATGACACAACGTATCGCCAGCTAGATAGAGATC
Source organism: Triticum aestivum (assembly GCF_018294505.1). Classification (NCBI taxonomy): domain Eukaryota; kingdom Viridiplantae; phylum Streptophyta; class Magnoliopsida; order Poales; family Poaceae; genus Triticum; species Triticum aestivum. Next base: position 518,529,165 of record NC_057810.1, read on the forward strand.
CCGGGTCTTCGAAAACCGTGTTCATGGGACATCGAAGGTGGCTTCGCGACGATGACCCGTGGAGGAAACGCAAGGATCTGTTCGATGGTGAAACCGAACCCCGAAAACGCCCGTGTACGAGGAGCGGCGAGGAAATAGACAAGCTGTTGAAAAATTGGAAAGACTGCCCACTGCCGGGAAAGAAGCAAAAGGCGCCAGAGCCGCTGCTGAAGGTATGGAAAACGAGGTCTGTTTTCTGGGACTTGCCGTACTGGAAGATCCACCGTGTGCCTCACAGCCTTGATGTCATGCATATCACGAAGAACGTGTGCGAGAGTCTGCTTGGTACCCTGCTCAACATGCCAGAGAGGACCAAAGATGGGCCGAAAGCAAGGGCAGACTTGAAATCAATGGGCATCAGGCAGGAGCTTCACGCTATATATGATGATGATGATGATGATGATGATGATGATGATGAGGCGAAGCAGGACACAGAAAGTCGTCGCAAAGGCAAAAAGGCCAAGAAGACCGGAAATGACTACCCTCCCGCGTGCTTCACTCTAAGTCAGGAGGAGATCGAGCAGTTTTTCACCTGCCTCCTAGGAGTAAAACTTCCTTACGGTTACGCGGGGAAGATAAGCAGATACCTAGACCCAGCGAAGCAGAAGTTCAGCGGGATGAAGTCTCACGACTGTCACGTGCTGATGACGCAGATACTTCCAGTTGCAATCCGTGGGATCATGGACGCGCACGTCCGTGAAACGCTATTTGGCCTATGCAACTTCTTCGACGTCATCTCTCGGAAGTCGATTGGCGTGAGGCAACTCAGAAGGCTACAGGAAGAGATCGTGGTGATACTATGCGAGCTTGAGATGTACTTCCCGCCCGCATTCTTCGACGTTATGGTGCATCTGCTGGTCCATATAGTGGAGGATATCATCCAACTCGGGCCGACGTTCCTGCACAGCATGATGCCGTTCGAAAGGATGAATGGTGTCATCAAAGGATACGTTCGCAACATGTCACGTCCAGAGGGAAGCATAGCCAGGGGCTTTCTGACCGAAGAGTGCATCTCCTACTGCACGAATTATCTAGGCATCGAGAACCCCGTTGGTCTGCCCGTCAACAGGCACCTCGGCAGGCTCGCTGGATGGGGTCACCGTGAGGGTCGCCGCGAAATGCATGTCGACTTCGAGGGTCGACTCGCCGACTTTGAAAGAGCAAACCTAGTCGCGCTACAACACATAGACGTGGTCGATCCTTGGGTGGTAGAGCACAAAACCTTTATTAAGAAGACGTACAATGACCGAGGCCAACAGAGGACGGACGGAGATATACTCAAAGAGCACAACTCATGTTTCACGCGTTGGTTCAAGCAGAAGCTTCTGTCGTACCCTTTACATGAGGATTCTTCCGCGGAAGAACAACTCATATTCGCCTTGTCACAGGGCGCCGAGCACAACCTGATGACCTATGAGGCATACGATATCAACGGCTACACATTCTACACCGAGGCCAAGGACATGAAGAGCGATGGTTATCAGAACTCCGGGGTAACGATGGAATCCTACACCGGTAACGACAAGGACAGATACTACGGAAGGATCGAGGAGATCTGGGAGCTGAGCTACGCTGGAGAGAAGGTCCCGATGTTCCGTGTCAGATGGGCCAAGAACGTCATAAAAGAAGACCGGTATTTCACCACCATGGTTATACCCGAAGCCAAATCCAAGACCGCGGGCGCAAACGTCACCGCGAAAAATGAGCCATGGGTACTGGCTTCCCAAGTGGACCAATGCTTCTTCATTACCGACCCGCCAAAGCCCAGTCGTGTTGTCGTGAGGAGAGGCAAAAGGAAGATCATCGGAATGGATGGAGTAGCCAATGAGCAAGACTTCGACAAGTACGGCGACCCGAGGATCGAACATGACGACGATGATGAAGTAGCAGCATACACCACAAGAAGAAGCAGGACCACCCTACCTAAAGGACGTCCGTTCCACAGAAGAACTCCATTTGCGAAAAAGAAGGGCAAGAAGATTGTGAACAGATAGCTAGCTAAGATCGATTGTATTTAAATCGTAGACTTCATTTCTCGATTGTATTTCATGGGTACTTTTTGAACTATCATGAATATTTTTAAATTTCATGGACACTCGATCTCGATCCCCCTCCAGATCCGGTCCCCCTCGCCGCCGAGCACCCCCCCAGTCCACCGGCCGCCGCCGCCGACCCCCCGCACCCTCGATTCCCCTACTCAACCGCCGCCGCCGACCCCCCGCACCCCGCGCACCGTCTTATAAAAAAATAAGTATCAAACAGCTTTTTAAATGCTACTGTCTTATAAAAAAATATTACTGTTATTATTTAAACAAGTTTGAACATATTTAAACACAAATAAGTATCAAACAGCTTTTTAAATGCTAAAAAAAATTTGTGGAGCCCACCTCGATCCCCCTCCATCTCGATCGCTATCCCACCTCGCCAGATCCGGTCCCCCTCGCCGCCGAGCACCCCCCCAGTCCACCGGCCGCCGCCGCCGACCCCCCGCACCCTCGATTCCCCTACTCAACCGCCGCCGCCGACCCCCCGCACCCCGCGCACCGTCTTATAAAAAAATAAGTATCAAACAGCTTTTTAAATGCTACTGTCTTATAAAAAAATATTACTGTTATTATTTAAACAAGTTTGAACATATTTAAACACAAATAAGTATCAAACAGCTTTTTAAATGCTAAAAATTTTTGTGGAGCCCACCTCGATCCCCCTCCATCTCGATCGCTATCCCACCTCGCCAGATCCGGTCCCCCTCGCCGCCGAGCACCCCCCAGTCCACCGGCCGCCGCCGCCGACCCCCCGCACCCTCGATTCCCCTACTCAACCGCCGCCGCCGACCCCCCGCACCCCGCGCACCGTCTTATAAAAAAAATAAGTATCAAACAGCTTTTTAAATGCTACTGTCTTATAAAAAATATTACTGTTATTATTTAAACAAGTTTGAACATATTTAAACACAAATAAGTATCAAACAGCTTTTTAAATGCTAAAAAAAATTTGTGGAGCCTGGGAGTCGAACCCAAGACCTCCTGGTGTGAGAACTGGCTGCTGACCAGTCGAGTTAGTAGAGGGGACTTGATGTGGATCAGTTCTGGTGGTACATAACCTGTTGGCTTGAGTTGAAATAAAAAAAATACTAATGGCGCACCACGGTGAGGTGCGCCATTAGTATTGTGCCCACGGTGAGGTGCCCGATCCCCCCTTCCCTCTCCCCCTTCGCCCAATCCCCCCTTCCCTCTCCCCCTCGCCAGTTCCCTCTCCCTCTCGATCCACCGCCGCCGCTGCCGCTGCCCTGACCCACTGCTCGCCCTCGCCCTCGCCCTCTCCCTCCCTCGCCCTCTCCCTCACCCTAGATCCCCTTCCCCTCTCCTCTCCCGACGCCGCTGCCCCGCCGCCTCGACGCTGCCCCGCCGCCCCGACGCCGCCTCGACGCCGCCCCGCCGCCCCGACGCCGCCCCGACGCCGCCTCGACCCCGCCCCGACGCCGCTGCCCCGCCACCTCGACGCTGCCCCGCCGCCTCGACGCGACCCCGCCGCCCGGACGCCGCCCCGTCCACACCACCGTCCCGCCGCCCGGACGCCGCCCCGTCCACACCACCGGACGCCGCCTCCTCCACCCCGGCCCGCTCCTCCAAGGTAAGCTACCGCCCCGACCCCTATCCCCTTCCCTCCTCCCATCCCATCTCCATATGAGCATGATAATTTGCACTCAGCTTCCGCCAGGACCAGTTTGATGCACATTTCATTCATTGCCTCGAGTAAAATTATTTATTAATGCAGAATGATTATGATCCATGCATTTGAATTCCTATTCGCTGATGACCTTCTGAATTGCAGGCAAAGAGAACTCGTGAGAGGACCCCTACCCCTGGAGAATACTGTGGTCCGAGAGGTATGCATGGAGACGAGTTTTGCTTCCCGCAGTTGCATGTTCATCTGGATGCTTTGCTTCCTGTTGTTGATATTGTTTCAGTAGGTTGTCTGATCTGTCTTGTAGCATGAATTTTAGCGCAGCTTATTATCCCACGGTTGACTTTAGCCGACACGATGGGCTATGTATTTTTAGTTCTCCAGTGGTGTCATCCTAGATTAATTCACTCACATCATAGTTGTTCCTCTTGGTTCACTGGAACACTTTTTCATGTAACCAGAGGTTTTAGTATGAACATTGTATGGCTGTCTTGTTTTACACTGGAGATTAGTTAGTCTCCTGGAAGGATGGGGATATCAGGGTGTAGATGATTTGTACTGCGGTTGTCTGATCTGTCTTGTAGCATGATTTTTTTTACTTGCCGTGGCTTTGCTCAGATTCCTATAATTTAGAGAAGCATATTGTTATATGATTAACTCTGGCCAACACGATGGGCTGTGCATTTTTAATTTTCCAGCGGGTGTGATGTTAGCTTAGTTTACTGTATCGTTGCTCTTGGTTCACAGGTTTTTAGTATGAAGAATGCGTTATTATTTGTGTCTGCCTTTGATTGTTTTTCACTGGAGAATTAGTTGTGTCTCTCCTGGAAAGGGTGAGGGGATACAAAAGACTGGAAGGTAGATTGCAATCAGATGAGATGATATGTGGTCTGATAAGACGCTTTCCGTCCTGTTGGTGATATATGTTTTGTGTAGGTTGCTTCCACCAGTGATGCATACATGCACAATGAACCAGTGATGCCTTGCTTCCACCAGAAGGAAAGTGAAGGAGAAAAATGAACACGATGATCATCAAGTCAACTGGTTATTGGTCGATAGTATAGACAACTAGCTACACTGAGTGACGAAACTAAACAAGCCTGCCTGGCCACCCGTCCATCCTACATGAGGGCAATTATGCCTGAACCACGGAACTATTTAATTTTTTATATAACTCATAAAACAAAAAAAATGGCTCCATTGGGTTTTGGTGCTTCCCCATGGCCAGGACAAGATAACTTTATCATTGTGCTATGAGATTAAACAGGGAGAGGGATGCTAACGCTCCTTTTGCTTGGCAGTATAAAGTACTAGTAAGTATAGATAAGAGGTTGGTTTTTTGAGGAATCAACAGTTAACGGGTGAGGCTCAGGCTGCAGTGATGGCTGCAGTATAAAGTAATATTCTTGTTTCGGTGTACATATGTAGGACACAAACAATTAAGGTGTCTATTTTGATTTAGTGCCTTTGCCTCCACTGCCTTTATCTGGATTGAAGCTTGCTTGTGTTTACTTCTGATTACAAGATCTCCATACTCGGAGATTTCTTTATATATGTTGTAGTATAAATATATTGTTTTGTCATTCTGTAATTGTTAGTGGAATTTACACTGTAAATGTTAGTGGGTTTACAGTGTACTTCTAGTGGATTTTTGCTCTGTATTTGCTAGTGGCATTTTTACTGAAACTAAATTGAAAATGGGACTCTGTGCACCAAGTGCATGCATGCTGCTGCTGCTGCTGTACTACTTGTCAAGTGATGCTGCTGCTGCTATCTGCGAGTTGCTGCTGCTAGTTGTGATTTTGTCAAGTGATGCTGCTGCTACTTGTGATCTTCTAAAATGACCCCTTTCTCCTGAAACGTTGATTAATTTCCGTTTCGGTTGAGAAATGGGGCACTCCAAGGTCAAGAAAATTAGCAAAGGTCATGCCCAATTTTCTTGACCTAGAAGGTGCCCGATTCTCAACCGAAATAAAAATTAATTTGCTTTAGTGGTTGGATTAGTTTAGTATTTTTTTCACACACTCAGACACCCTTGCTTGCCATGTGTGTGAGAGAGATAGTGAGAGGAGACAAGAAGAAGGGGGTTAGGAAGATGTTGCCTGCTCATCAAAGCTAACCATCTCCCCCTTTTCACCCCTTTTCCTTTGTCTTTTGTGGGTTGCAAGGAAGCTACTGTCTTAGCTAGCTTAGCTTGTGCACAAATCCCAGTGTTACAATCTAGAAAATTAGCCTGCAAAGATGAGGTCCCATGCTGGCTGTACCACTGCATCATGCAACAGTGCCTTCAAGATCCAAGGCAATATCACAAACATCATAGGCAATTTGACCAAACTCACAACGTTGTATCTTTGCAGCAACCAACTTTCTAGACACACCCCTCAAGAACTAGGTTACCCTGAGAATTAGGTTATTTGGTCAACTTAGAGATCTTGTTCCTTGACAATAACCAACTTTTTGACCAAACTTTGTTTCTATTTAGAGAGAAACATGGCCCACAACGATGAGGCCGGGGGTTCGGGCGGCAAGGCATTCTGGGAGCTGTCCCAGGAGCTGGAGGAACAACCTCACTTGTATGAGGCCGCCGCCTTCCCCACCGATCCTGAGACCACAGATGGTGCCGCCGAGGATGACCACACTGATGCCACCACTGATGGTGCCGCCGAGGATGCCACCACTGATGATGGCGGCGCACGCACAGATGGCAGCCAACCGAAGAGGCAACGGAAGGACCGGCGCCCGATCGTGCTCCGCACCCTCAAGGAGGAAGTTACTGAAGTGGACTCCAACGGGAATCCAACGGCGCCCGAACGAATAGTCAAGGGGTACTCGCTTCAGCTCGGGTGCATTGTCCGGAGCACCGTCTCGATCAACACCGAGAACCTGAGGCATCCTGACCGAGGGAATTTGCGCAACCTCCTCTTCACGAAGCTGCACGAACGATACAAGTTCCCCGCTGAATTTGAAAACACAAGCCTCAAAGGGAATAAAGTGAACAATGCTGCCCTCACGAAGATGAGCAAGGCCCTGTCTACTTGGAAAAGCAATGTGAAGAGAATGATCGAGAAAGGTGAGAGTTATCAGAAGATCAAGGAGAAAAATCCTTCGATCACCGAAGATGACTACAACGACTTCAAGATCAATTGCTCGAGCACCGCAAGCTCCCAATCAAGTGAGTGGGGGAAACAAATGCGGGAGCTGAACATAGGGGAACACACACTCGGTCCCGGCGGTTACAGAGTGGCGGAGCCTATATGGGACAAGGAGGAGGCGGACCGTGCCGAGCAAGGCCTACCGCCCCTCTTCGATAAATACGGTGACAAGCAGACCAGGAACTTTGTCAGGGCCCGGTACAAGAAGGACCCGAAAACAAAGGAGCTTACCACGGATCCGAAGACCAGGCAGCTTGAGCTTGTTCTGGTAAGGAATACACCCCCGCGTAATTAGCTCCATATGGTTGCATTCTAATTAATGAAGCCAAATTTCTAAATGGTTCACATTCCTTCCGCAGGCGACTGAAAGCAGTAGCGCGGGGTCGACTAAGAGCAACCCTTGGGACACCACTCTAAATAGGGGGTTGAATGTAATGAAGAACAAGGATAAGCTCAGTAAGCCGACGTCAGCTGGTCGTGTGGCCGGCAAAGGCTTGTCGACAAAATGGGGGTCATACTATACCGCTGGTGTGCGGAAGGAGAAAAAGACCAGCTCGGAAAGCCAGGCGCGAGAGGTTCAAGAACTCAAGGCACAGGTGGCGCGGATTCCGGAGATTGTCCAAGAGCAAGTGGAACAACGACTCGGAGCGACGATCACCGCCCTTGTGCCTACCTTGATCTCGGGGTTGAGTGCGTGGATTGCGGGCGGCCAACAGGGGCCGCCCCCGATTCCTAGCTTCACGGCCAGCAACTCGCATAATGCGATGGCGGGGCCATTGGTGCCTCCGGCGGAGGCGGCATTGGTGTCTCCGACGCCGGCACGGGAGCTTAATGCACCCGGGTGTACGCCGGCCGGCACCTCTTCAGCAAGCGGCCCCTCCGTCAACTGCACGCCCGCCGTTGGCGGTGCCTCGACATTAGCCGAGCTCGACGCCATCATCACGGTAACTAATTAAGCCTCTCTCGGCCGAGGACTTCATCTCCTTGCCTTTGACTGGGCATCCCTGACGCCCTACATGTTTTCGCAGGGCGCCGCCGACGTTCCGTGCACTCTCCTCCACTTCGTGAACAACGAGTTGGTCGATGTCGCCAAGGGCAAAATCGTTCAACCGGGCAACCCCTTGTTCCACGGTACCCAGATGCCACCCAACTTGTTTAGGGTTCAACTGGTTCGGGTGCTGCCAGGCTGCGACGACTTGTTACCTCCGATTCGACCCGTCGGGGCCGACGATGAAGACGTGATGACCCTCAGCGCCTGCCTGAGCTGGCCCCTGCTTTGGCCGAAGAGCCAGATTCGTTTGGGGGCGGGGGACACCACCCCAAAGACAACACCGCCAGTCGTGCCGGCGCCAAGTCGGCCCCATGGCAAGACCGCCGTAACGGTGCCGGACATCCCTATGCCACTAGATCCAAACATGCATATGGCACAGGATCAGAACGACGACGACGACGACGATGATACATTTGGCAATGTCGATCAGTACTTTGCCGAGCATGGGTACGATGGCGACTTCATGGGGCCTCCTTCTCAAGAACCAAACCCAACAAAAGACGTGTGCGATCTAGCTCGTACCGCGGAGAAGCCAAGTTGCAACAGGCGCCGTCTGGCGTTCAGCTCTCAGGAGACGCCTCCAGCTGCCGACTTCACCGAGCCTCAGATAGGCGAGGTGCGAAATATTATCAGCCCCAACACACTCAAGAAGGCGGTCTGTGAGCAGAACTCGGTCCCATTACAGGAGAAGAAGAAGGCACGCAAAAGAAAGACTAAGAAGGGTGCGAGCCAGCCGGCACCGAGTACGATCCGTGCTCAGGACGGGCCACCTTCACCGCAGGATATCTCGAGGAGGGTGCATGTGGCGGGTAGGGCGATGCTACCGACAAATATGCTCAATGCTGCAACCGGTGCTATGCGGAGTCTGCATGACAGTGTTCTTGCTTTGGAGAAGCGGCGTCTCAGAGAGAAGGATGTGGCATACCCGGTTTTCGCGGCCAAGGTGCCAGAGGGCAAGGGCTTTGTGGATAACTCCATCGGGCGTACGATCGTCCTGCGTTTTGATGACATCCACGCTATGTTGAACCTTCATCCGCTGCACTACACCTTCGTTCGGCTATTTTCGCTGAGTATGGAGATGCGGATCATTCGCGACAAGACCCCGGACATCGTGATAGTCGACCCCTTCTACATGCGTGCCAAGATCTTGGGCAGCGCTGGGGACCGGCAAGTCGCGAGTTCTTACCTCGAAGGCGTCATTCTGGCAAACCAAGATAAGGATAACTTCCTCGTGCCTTACTTTCCCGAGTAAGTCCTCCCCTCAACCGGCCCGTAACATATGAATTCTTACATTTCGATCGTTTTTCTTTTAACATTCCGTGTTTTCTGCAGTGACACACGTTGCACGCTCATCCTCCTAAGCCCCAAATATTCCATGGCCACGTATTTCGACCCGGACCGTCAGTCGAACGTAGACTACACAAATGTCAAGAAGGTTCTTGATGATGTTCTCCCCGGCTACGCCCAATCTGGAGGCACCTTCACCAGGCCTATTCGTAAGTACGGCAAGCACGTGTTCTCCCACAATACGACGTTCTGCTGCGTCAAGCAGCCGCCTGGCGGTCAGAAGGGTGCCTACTACGCCATCCATCACATGCGGGCGATCGTACGGGACCATCATCAACTTCTGCTACCGAGTAAACTCAAAGATTGGGCCGCGAGCGTGTCGGCAATCCAGGACGCGGACCTCCGACAAGAATTCTTTCGCATCCAGTCGGAGTTTGCGGAAATCATCCATCAAGATGTCCTTCGTACCTCGGGGCAGTTCTACCTCAGAAATCAACCGTCCAACAGTGACATCGACACAATGCTACAAATGCAGGATGACAACGCCCGTTCTTTCATGACTCCCACGATAGACGGCGGCTTCATCCACGCTCCGGTCCCTTGAGTCGAGTTGTCTAGTTCTGAAACATCGATTGGCTCATGTTGTAATTAAACTTTAATGAACTTGTAGTATGTCTCTTTGGTTTCGAGAGTCGTTCAACTTAGATGTAATCGATGCTATTAATGTCTTGCTTTTCTCTTCCGATCGTTCTGTTGCATACTTATATATTGCTTATGTATTGTCTGTGAATTGGTACTAACGTTTCGTTTGGCTAGTGCATAGCGATGCCGACGTATGTCGTGTACAAGGGTAAGGTTCCCGGAGTCTACGATGACTGGGAGGAGTGTCGGAGACAGGTTCACCGATTCAGCGGTAACAGTTACAAAGGGTACACCACTAGGGCCGAGGCCGAATCTAGATACGCCCGCTATCTAGCGGGAGAGGGGAGGGAGCGTTGGAGGAACCGGATGAAGACGAGTTTCATCGTGATGATGCTCATCGTGATGACCGCAGCTCTCTTCTATGTGATGGTAGTTTAGATGATCGATATCGACTTGTAATGTGAAGACAGACTCGCTACTCGCGGTCTCGAGACTTGTAATATAATGTTCTATCTTTGTTCGGTCTTTTCAATTCGGAGACTAATATGATGAATTGTATTCGGATACTAATATGATGAATTGTATTCAAAGACTAATCTTCTATTGTATTTGATGAATCTGTTGTTGATGTGTGCTGTCTATATTTTGTCAAATTATACATTTTGTAACCTGTGCAAAAAACAGAAAATAAAAAAATAAAAAAAACCTAATATTCATACTAATGGCGCATCACATGACAGTGCGCCATTAGTATGACAGTGCATACTAATGGCGCATCACTGGGCAGTGCGCCATTAGTATGCCGCGGTTACTAGTGGCGCATCCGGAGGTGGTGCACCATTAGTATGCCAAAGCACCTGGGTATACATGGCCCCTGGGAGGCATACTAATGGCGCACCTGGCCTATACTAATGGCGCACCCGAGGTGCGCCATTAGTATACTAGATACCAATGGCGCACCAGGTGGTGCGCCATTAGTAAAAATTACTAATGGCGTGCTGTTAATGGCGCACCACAGATGCGCCATTAATGGCCATATTAGGTGCGCCATTAGTAGGGGTTTTTCTAGTAGTGAGAATATAATGATGGAGGTTATGTGGAGAAGACAAAAAAAGGAGAAAGTCTCACATTGACGCGGCTAATCCACGGGCTATGGAGATGCCCATCAATTGATGTCAATGCGAGGAGTAGGGATTGCCATGCAACGGATGCACTAAGAGCTATAAGTGTATGAAAGCTCAACAAAAGAAACTAAGTGGGTGTGCATCCAACTTGCTTGCTCATGAATACCTAGGGCATTTGAGGAAGCCCATCGTTGGAATATACAAGCCAAGTTCTATAATGAAAATTCCCACTAGTATATGAAAGTGACAACATAGGAGACAATCTATATGAAGAACATGGTGCTACTTTGAAGCACAAGATATGAGACTCACTACATGAAGAACATGGTGCTACTTTGAAGCACAAGTGTGGAAAAAGAGATAGTAACATTGCCCCTTTTTTTGGTGGGCTTCTTTGGCCCCCTTTTTTATTTAGGCTTCTTTGGCCTTTCCTTTTTTTTGTGGGGCAATGTTCTAATGATGATCATCACACTTTTATTTACTTACAACTCGATATTACAACTCGATACTGGAACAAATATATGACTCTATATGAATGCTTTCAGCGGTATACCGGGATGTGCAATGATCTAGCGTAGCAATGACATCAAAAAACGGACAAGCCATGAAAACATCATGCTAGCTATCTTATGATCATGCAAAGCAATATGACAATGAATGCTCAAGTCATGAATATGATGGTGATGGAAGTTGCATGGCAATATATCTCGGAATGGCTATGGAAATGCCATGATATGTAGGTATGGTGGCTTCTTTGAGGAAGATATAATGAGGCTTATGTGTGATAGAGCGTATCGTATCACGGGGTTTGGATGCACCGGCGAAGTTTGCACCAACTCTCGAGGTGAGAATGGGCAATGCACGGTACCGAAGAGGCTAGCAAAGATGGAAAGGTAAAAGTGCGTATAATCCATGGACTCACATTAGTCATAAAGAACTCATATAATTATTGCAAAGGTTTATTAGCCCTCGAAGCAAAGTACTACTACGCATGCTTCTAGGGGGATAGATTGGTAGGAAAATACCATCGCTCGTCCCCGACCGCCACTCATAAGGAAGACAATCAAAGAAACACACCATGCTTCAAATTTGTCACACAACGGTTACCATACGTGCATGCTACGGGACTTGCAAACCTCAACACAAGTGTCTCTACAATCCACAACCACCCACTAGCATAACTCTAATATCACCATCTTTATATCGCAAAACTATTGCAAGGAATCAAACATATCATATTCAGCAATCTACAATTTATGTAGGATTTTATGACTAAACATGTGAATGACCAATTCCTGTCATCTCTCTAAATAAATATAAGTGAAGCAAGAGAGTTTAATTATTTCTACAAAAGGTATGCCCACACTCTAACAAATATAAGTTAAGCAAAAGAGCATTATACAAATGGCGGTTTTCTATGTGAAGAGAAACAGGCAATCCAGACTTCAAATGATATAAGTGAAGCACATGAAGCATTCTATAAAGACACACTCAAAAGATTTAAGTGAAATGCAATGAGCATTCTATAAATCAACCAAGGATTATCTCATACCAGCATGGTGCATAAAAGAAAAATGAAAACTAAATGCAAACAACGCTCCAAGACTTGCACATAATGCACGAACGAAACGAATTCGAAAACATACCGATACTTGTTGAAGAAAGAGGGGATGCCTCCCCAGCATCCCCAAGCTTAGACGCTTGAGTCTCCTTGAATATTTACTTGGGGTGCCTCGGTCATCCCCAAGCTTGAGCTCTTGCCTCTCTTCCTTCTTCTCACATCGAAACATCCTCGATTGGACACTACATCCACACAAAACTTCAACAGAAAACTCGGTAAGATCCGTTAGTATAATAAAGCAAATCACCACTCTAAGTACTGTTGAAAACCAATTCATGTTTTGTTTTTGCATTGTGTCTACTGTAATATAACTTTTCCATGGCTTAATCCACTGATATAAATTGATAGATTCATCAAAACAAGCAAACTATGCATCAAAAACAGAATCTGTCAAAAACAGAACAGTCTGTAGCAATCTGAACATCCACCATACTTATAGTACCCCAAATATTCTACCAAAATTAGTAAACATAAACAAGTTGTACGGCAAGACAGTTCAAAAGGAATCAGAACCATTTGACGTTCCAGTTAAAAATGTAAAATCGCGCACTACAACCAAAGTTTCTGTCCTGCACCGCACAAACCAACAAACATTGTAAACATCCTAAAGGCAAACCTTGGCACATTATTTTTATAATACAATGGAATTGTACAAGGGGATAATTATTTTTGATGAAAAGTTTCTGTAATTAAGATTCACAAAGTTTCGGTGAGCATGAACAAAGTTCAAGGAGCTCTCACACTTCAACAATGCTTGTCTCTCTCACTTTCACTTTCCTTTTTGAAAAGTTTTTGGTTTCCCCTCTTTATTTTTGTTGTTTTTAAACTATATGAAAGCACTCAATAGAAATAAATGACTCTCTAACACTTCCGGGTTGTCTCCCTGGCAGCGCTTTCTTTAAAGCCATTAAGCTAGGCATTTAGTGCTCAAGTAATGGATCCACCCGGATCCCAAGGTATATCAAAGCCAATTTTAATTAACAATGATTTTTAATTTAGAAGTGAGCACAAAGTAACATATATCATGCAACAACAAAGTCTAACTCTCTTCCTATGCATCGGCATGTCATAAAAGAACAATTCATGCACACATAGTAAAGGCCAATGCATAGTATAAGCAGTTTCTTGCAATTTCATAGTATGGGAAACATAGAGAGGTGGAGATATAGTTCCTCTCTCATAATAATTGCAAGTAGGCGCAGCAAGCACATGCATATTACATTCATCAAAATTATCATGTGCAACGGTAAAAGGCAACCCATCAATATAATCCTTAATAAGTGCAAGCTTCTCCGATATAGTGTAGTCGGGAGAATTCAAAAAGATAATAGGACTATCATGCTTGGGTGCAATAGCAACAATTTCATGTTTAACATAAGGAACTATAGCAAGTTCATCTCCATAAGCATATTCATATTGGCATCTTGGCCACAAGCATAGAAAGCATCATCAAAAAGGTATATTTCAAACAAATCAATGGGATCATAACAATCATCATAGCAATCATCATGGCAATCATCATAGAAACCATCCTTCGGTAAGCACGAAGGGGAATTAAATAATGTATGAGTTGGAGGGTTACTCTCATTAGATGGTGGGCACGGGTAGCTAATCCGCTCCTCGTCCTTTTGTTCTTCGCTCTCCTCATCATCTTTTTCATCCAATGAGCTCACAGTTTCATCAATTTCTTCTTCCATAGCTTCCTGCAAAATATTAATCTCTTCTTGGACAGCGGAGACTTTCTTAATAAATTGTTTAACATAGGCATTAGAAGCATAATTCTCATAACAATATTCAAGTATGGCAAAATTTTCAGATTTGTAAAGAGTAGCATCATACTTTTCAACCAACATAGCAATTTCAAAAGCACCCTTAAAAGCAACAAATTCTTCAATTTGTTGAACATCATAGTAACTATAAACACCCTTAGCATAAGAAGATAAGATTCCATTATCAATAAACTCACATTGGTAGGGAAGGTGTTTTTTAGGGTTTTCAGAACAACAAGTAAAATCATATTCCCAACATAAATTCCAAGCATAGCATTGTAAACGTTGAATTTGATACCATAATAGTTTCCCTTTTTCAGATATACGGTGTCGCACATAACAAGCATGCTCATCTAAAGATTTTCCCTCAACTAAGCTAGTTGGGGTTCCAGCACGAGCACAAAGGGATCAAAGATGATCCAAGTAAAAAGCTTCAGTAGTGTGATAGATTTTGAGTGGTTCTTCAACCATTGGAGCAGTAGGTACAACTAATTTTATTGGTATTTTGCGTTTCCTACCCATGACTAAAGATAGAAAACAACTAAGGACAGCAAATAAAAATTACTTAGTGATAAAGCAAACAAGCACACACGAGAATATTCACCCCTTGCTATGACTCCCCGGCAACAGCGCCAGAAAAAGGTCTTGATAACCCACAAGTATAGGGGATCGCAACAGTTTTCAATAAGTAAGAGTGTCGAACCCAACGAGGAGCTAAAGGTAGAACAAATATTCCCTCAAGTTCTATCGACCACCGATACAACTCTACGCACGCTTGACGTTTGCTTTACCTAGAACAAGTATGAAACTAGAAGTACTTTGTAGGTGTGATAGGATAGGCTTGCAAGAAAGTAAAGAACACGTAAATATAAACTAGGGGCTGTTTAGATAAAGACACAACTAAATTAGTAAAAGTAAAGAGCTTGTTGTAACAAGAAAGTTATTTGTCCCTAGGCAATCGATAACTAGACCGGTAATCATTATTGCAATTTTATTTGAGGGAGAGGCATAAGCTAACATACTTTCTCTACTTGGATCATATGCACTTATGATTGGAACTCTAGCAAGCATCTGCAACTACTAAAGATTCATTAAGGTAAAACCCAACCATAGCATTAAAGCATCAAGTCCCCGTTTATCCCACACGCAACAATCCCTCCTACTCGGGTTTGTGTTTCAGTCACTCACGCAACCCACTATAAGCGAATCATGAACGTATTGCAACACCCTACAACGGGAATCCCTCACGCTTGCGCGACACGGTGGGCACCATAGGACAACACCAATAATAAAACATACAACTCAAACCAATCACGATCATCAAATAGCCATTAGGACAAAACAGATCTACTCAAACATCATAGGATAGCCATACATCATTGGGAAATAATATATAGCATTGAGCACCAAGTTTAAGTAGAGATTACAGTAGGTAATAGAGAGGTTACACCGCTGCATAGAGATGGGGGAAGGTGATGGAGATGTTGGTGAAGATGACGGCGGTGTTGGTGAAGATCGCGGTGATGATGATGGCCCCCGGTGGCGTTCCGGCGCCACCGGAAGCAAGGGGGAGAGAGCCCCCCTTCTTCTTCTTCTTCCTTGACCTTCTCCCTAGAGAGGAGAAGGGTTTCCCCTCTGGTCCTTGGCTCCCATGGCTTGGGAGGGGCAAGAGCCCCTCCGAGATTGGATCTATCTCTCTATTTCTGCGTTCTCTGGTTCTACCCCTTCACCGTTTCCTTTATATCTGGAGATCCGTAACTCTGATTGGGGTGAATCTTTCGCCCAGATCTTTCTCATAAAATTAGCTTTCTTGCGCCAGAAGGAGAGCGTCAACCGCCTTACGGGTGGACCACGAGCGCCAGGGGCGCGCCTGGGGGGGGGGGGGTAGGGCGCGCCCCCTACCTCGTGCCCACCTCGGATACCGTTTCGTGTTGATTTTACTTCCCCAAAATCATAAATATTCCAAAAAAATCTCCGTCCATTTTTTTCCCGTTTGGACTCCGTTTGATATTGGGTTTCTGCGAAACAAAAAACATACAACAGACAGGAACTAGCACTGGATCAATATGTTAGTCCCAAAAATAATATAAAAAGTTGCCAAAAAATATATGAAAGTGAATAATATTGGCATGGAACAATCAAAAATTATAGATACGACGGATACATATCACTAACGAACACTACTTTGATGAAAGTCAAAGTCATTATATGAGGATGGAATATGTACGAAAAAATGGATGGATTGACATATTCACACGTATGATGTGGTAACTAAGCAGAAGGCACTTCGACAAATTAGAAGCACTACAAACTAGACACCATATGGAAGGTGCAATCAATATCACTCTGCCAAGTTAAAACTGTCTCATCATAGGTGGCGTTCATCAAACTAGAAGCAATACATGCTAGAAATCATATTCAAGACGCAAACCAATATCACACTGTCAACTTAAAGGTGTCCCATCATAAGTGACTGATGCAGGATACACAAGAAGAGTAGTTTCATGTAAGAACATGGTGTGATAGACAGATATAGTACGTACCAAAAATAGGAAAGCGTGTCATATTCACACGTACCATGTGTAAGCTAAGCAGATGCAGTTTACACTAATTAGGAGCAATAAAAGCTAGACACTATATGCAACATGCAACCAGATATCACACTGCCAAGTTAGAGCAAGCACCTTGGATGGTGGAGTAGGGGAGCGGAGACTTGGACCTTGTAATGCACTATCAGTACAAGGAGAATCGGTACAGATGCTCCATTTACGTTGCTGCAGAGGACCACCATCATCGCCTTCCTTACTCTTTTCCTTCCTCTTTCTTGATTTTGCCTTGTCAAGTCAAACCCACAAGAAAAATGAATAAAATTTGCTCTTCAGAACTCATTGATGCATGATACTGATGAACACTACTTTCATGTAAGGCAGCTGCATGATAGGAGGATGGAATATGTATGAAAAACAAGACGGCGTGACATATTGACATGTATGATGTATAAAGTGTAAACTAATTAAGCACAAGGTGCTTGAACTTGTTAGAACCAATGCAATCTAGAAACCATATGAAAGATGAAACCAATATCACTCTGCCAAATTAAAAGGGTGCCCTAACAAATGTATTTGATCAAATTAAAGCAATACATGGAGACAGGCTAGAAATAATATGCAATATGCAACGAATAAAGGTGACTCATCGTAAGTGATTGATGCAGGATACAGAAGATAGGTAGTTTCATGTAAGAACAAGGTTAACACATAGATGTAGTGTGTACCAAAAATAGGAAGGTGTGTCATATTCACAGGTATAATGTGTAAACTAAGTAGATGCAATTTAACTAATTAGAAGCATTACAAGATAGACACCGTATGCAACATGCAACCATATATCACACTACGAAGTTAGAGAAAGCACCTGTGATGGTGGTGTAGGGGAAGTGCGGTCTTCAAGTACAGAGCTACATTCAATATCTTCATTTAGGCTTGCTGTTTCTTGAGAATAATGTGGAGAGGATGAAATTGCATTATTTATAAGATTAGCGCGTCTCATATTAACCCATGGGCGTGACTGTCTCATCATAAGCGATAGATGCAGGATACACAAGAACAGTAATTTGATGTAAGAACATGGTGTGATAGGCAGATGTAGTATGTACCAAAAACAGGAAGGCATGTCATATTAACATGTATAATGTGTAAGCTAAGGAGATGCAATTTAACAAATTAGGAGCAATACAAGCTAGGCACCATATGCAACATGCAACCAGATATCACACTGCCATGTTAGAGCAAGCACTTTGGGTTGTGGAGTAGGGGAGACGAGATTTGGAACTAGCACTGCAGTACGAGTAGCAGGAGAATCTGCAGATATCATCTGTTTCGGTTGCTCTATAGGACCACCATCATTCCGTGCCTTCGTCCTTTCAGATTTTGCCTTGTCAAGTAAACACACAAGAAAAAGGAATGAAATTCACACTTCCAAATTCGTTGATGCATGATACTGATGAACACAAATTTTAAGTATGGCAACCACATTGTAGGAGGATGGAATATGTATGAAAAATGCTAAGCAGAAGGCATTTCAACAAATTGGAAGCAATGCAATCTAGACACCATATGAAAGATCCAACCAAAATCACTCTACCAAGTTAGATGTGTCTCATTATAAGTGGCACTTCAACAAATTAGAGGCAATACATGTTTGAAATGATATGCAAGATGCAACCAATATTACACTGTCAACTTGAAGGTTATCGTCAGAAGTGATTGATGAGGGATACACAAGAAAAGTAGTTTGATGTAAGAACATGGTTAATAGAAAGACGTACTATGTACCAAAAACAGGAAGGCATGTCATATTCACAGGTATAATGTGTTAACTAAGCAGATGCAATTTACCCTAATTAGAAGCATTACAAGGTAGACACCATATGCAACATGCAACCACATATCACACTGCCAAGTAAGAGCAAGCACCTGCGATGGTGGTGTGGGGGAATTGCGGTCATCAACTAGAGAGCTACATCGACTATCTTCATTTAGCCTTGCCGTTTCTTGAGAATCATGTGGGGAGGATGACACTGCACTCTTTAAACGAGTAGGGCGTCTCACAGTAACCCACTGGGTTACTGTCTCATCATAAGTGATTGATGAGGGATACAAAAGAGCATTAGTTTGATGTACGAACATGGTTAATAGACATATGTATTATGTATCAAAAACAGGAAGGCATGTCATTATCAAAGGTATAATGTGTAAAGTAAGCAGATGCAATTTAACCAAATTGGAAGAAATACAAGCTAGACACCATATGCAACATGCAACCACATTTGACAGCGTGAAGTTAAAGCAAGCACCTGGGATGGTTGTTTGTGGCAATTGAGATCATCAACTGCAGAGCTATGTTTACTATCTCCAACTGCTGACACTGCACCCTTTAGAGCGCTGAAACACTTAGTGCTTATCTTCTAATTACACTGGAGCGACTTCTGTCTTTTCTTTTCTGCATTCATCAACACTGCGTCAGAGTCTGAAATACCCATGCATAACAAAACAATAGTGTGAGTATGGGTGAAGTGTGTGCACAATTAGTACAGTGTAAAGGTAGCAGATAGCAGGTCGGTGAGAAATAAATGACGGGAGACATATGATAGCTCTCCAACATGCATGGCGCACTAAATTACTACAGGATTCTATGAAAATAAAGTCGACTGAAAACAAATAGCTCAATCCATTTTTTCTGCATCGTCCGGTGTACAAAGAATGGGAAGATCACCTTCATCTACCTCCAGCCAGTCAGTGTTGACGATCTTCCTTGAAATGCCAGCGACCTGATACGTCCATTTTGCACCATGCTTTTATATCGATATTTATTGCATTATGGGCTGTTATTACATGTTATGTCACAATACTTATGCCTATTCTCTCTTATTTTACAAGGTTTACATGAAGAGGAAGAATGCCCACAGCTGGAATTCTGGGCTGGAAAAGGAGCAAATATTAGAGACCTATTCTGCACAACTCCAAAAGTCCTGAAACTCCACGAAAGTCATTTTTGGAATTAATAAAAAATATTGAGCGGAAGAAGTTCCAGAGGGGGGCCACCCACCGTCCACGAGGGTGGGGGGCGCGCCCTACCCCCTGGTCGCGCCCCCTGCCTCGTGGGCCCCCTGGCGGCCTTCCGGTGACCATCTTATGCTATATGAAGTCTTTTACCCTGGAAAAAATCATAAGCAAGCTTTCGGGACGAAACACCGCCCCCACGAGGCAGAACCTTGGCGGAACCAATCTAGGGCTCTGGCGGAGCTGTTCTGCCGGGGAAACATCCCTCCGGGAGGGGAAAATCATCACCATCGTCATCACCATCGATCCTCTCATCGGGAGGGGGTCAATCTCGATCAACATCTTAACCAACACCATCTCCTCTCAAACCCTAGTTCATCTCTTGTATCAAATCTTTGTCCCAAAACCTCAGATTGGTACCTGTAGGTTGCTAGTAGTGTTGATTACTCCTTGTAGTTGATGCTAGTTGGTTTATTTGGTGGAAGATCATTTGTTGAGATCCTTAATGCATAGTAATAGCCTCTGATTATGAACACGAATATGATTTGTGAGTAGTTACGTTTGTTCCTGAGGACATGGGAAGTCTTGCTATAAGTAGTCATGTGAATTTGGTATTCGTTTGATATTTTGATGAGATGTATGTTGTCTCTCCTCTAGTGGTGTTATGTGAACGTCGACTACATGACACTTCACCATTGTTTGGGCCTAGAGGAAGGCATTGGGAAGTTATAAGTAGATGATGGGTTGCTAGAGTGACAGAAGCTTAAACCCTAGTTGATGCGTTGCTTCGTAAGGGGCTGATTTGGATCCATATGTTTCATGCTATGGTTAGGTTTACCTTAATACTTCTTTTGTAATTGCGCATGCTTGCAATAGGGGTTAATCATAAGTGGGATGCTTGTCCAAGAAAGGGCAGTACCCAAGCACCGGTCCACCCACATATCAAATTATCAAAGTAACAAACGCGAATCATATGAGCGTGATGAAAACTAGCTTGACGATAATTCCCATGTGTCCACGGGAGCGTTTTCCTTCATATAAGAATTTGTCCAGGCTTGTCCTTTGCTACAAAAAGGATTGGCCCACCTTCCTGCACCTTATTTACTTTCATTGCTTGTTACCCGTTATAAATTACCTTATCACAAAACTATCTATTACCGATAATTTCAGTGCTTGCAGAGAATACCTTACTGAAAACTGCTTGTCATTTCCTTCTGCTCCTCATTGGGTTCGACACTCTTACTTATCGAAAGGACTACGATAGATCCCCTACACTTGTGGGTCATCAAGACTCTTTTCTGGCGCCATTGATGGGGAGTAAAGCGCCTTTGGTAAGTGGAACTTGGTAAGGAAATATTTATATAGTGTGCTGAAATTTACTGTCACTTGTTACTATGGAACATAATCCTTTGAGGGCTTGTTCGGGGTATCTTCACCCCGAACAGTAGAGCAAAGAGTTTCTCCTCAACCTACTTAACCTACCAAAAATGTTTACTTTGAAATTCCTTCGAGTATGATAGAGAAACTGCTAGCTAATCCTTTTACAGGAGATGGAACATTGCATCCCGATTTGCACCTAATCTATGTGGATGAAGTTTGTGGATTATTTAAGCTTGCAGGTATGCCCGATGATGTTGTCAAGAAGAAGGTCTTCCCTTTATCTTTGAAGGGAGAGGCATTTACATGGTTTAGGCTATGTGATGATATGGGATCATGGAACTACAACCGATTGAAATTGGAATTTCATCAGAAGTTTTATCCTATGCATCTTGTTCATCGTGATCGTAATTATATATATAATTTTTGGCCTCGCGAAGGAGAAAACATCGCTCAAGCTTGGGGGAGGCTTAAGTCAATGTTATATTCATGCCCCGATCATGAGCTCTCAAGAGAAATGATTATTCAAAAATTTTATGCTCAGCTTTCTCTCAACAATTGCTCCATGCTCGATACTTCTTGTATTGGGTCTTTTATGATGAAGACTATTGAATTCAGATGGGATTTATTGGAAAGAATTAAATGCAACTCTAAAGATTGGGATCTCTACGAAGGTAAGGAGTCAGGCATGACACCTAAGTTTGATTGTGTTAAATCTTTTATGGATATCGATGCTTTTCGTGAATTTGGCACTAAATATGGACTTGACTTTGAGATAGTAGCTTCTTTCCATGAATCGTTTGCTACTCATGTTGACCTCCCTAGGGAGAAGTGGTTTAAATATAATCCTCCCGTTGAAGTAAAAGTAGTTGCACCTATTAAAATTGAAGAAAAGACTATCACTTATAATGATCCTATTGTTCCTACTACCTATATTGAGAAACCACCTTTCCCTATTAGGATAAAGGATCATGCTAAAGCTTCAACTGTGGTTCGTAAGAGTAATACTAAAACACCTACAACATCTGAGAAAATTAAAGTTGAACCTAGTATTTCTATGGTTAAAGATCTCTTGGCTGATAATATGGATGGGCATGTTATTTACTTCTGTGATGAAGCTGCTAGAATTTCTAGACCAGATACTAAGAATAAACATAGACTTGTTGTAGGCATGCCTGTTATTTCTGTTAAAATAGGAGATCATTGTTATCATGCCTTATGTGATATGGGTGCTAGTGCCAGTGCAATACCTCATTCCTTATACAAACAAATTATGCATGATACTACACCTGCTGAGATAGAAGAAATTGATGTTACAATTAAGCTTGCCAATAGGGATACTATTTCACCAGTTGGGATTGTTAGAGATGTTGAAGTCTTGTGTGGGAAAGTTAAATATCCTGCTGATTTTCTTGTTCTTGGCTCCCCACAAGATGACTTTTGTCCCATTATATTTGGTAGACCCTTCTTGAATACTGTTAATGCTAAGCTAGATTGCGAAAAGGATATTGTTACTATTGGTTTGGGGGATATGTCTCATGAGTTTAACTTTGCTAAATTTCGTAGACAACCCCATGATAAAGAATTGCCTAGTAAGGATGAAATTATTGGTCTTGCTTCTATTGCTGTGCCTCCTAATGATCCTTTAGAACAATATTTGCTAGACCATGAAAATTATATGTTTATGAATGAAAGAAGGGAGATAGATGAAGTATTCTTTAAATAGGGACCTATTTTGAAACACAACTTGCCTGTTGAAATCCTAGGGGATCCTCCTCCACCCAAGGGTGATCCCGTGTTTGAGCTTAAACTGTTACCTGATACTCTTAAATATGCTTCTCTTGATGAAAAAAAGATATACCCTGTTATTATTAGTGCTAACCTTTCAGAGCAGGAAGAGAAGAAATTATTGAAAACTCCGAAGAAGCACCGTGCTGCTATTGGATATACTCTTGATGATCTTAAGGGCATTAGTCCCACTCTATGTCAACACAAAATAAAATTGGAGAAAGACACCAAACCAGTTATTGATCACCAATGACTATTAAATCCTAAGATGAAAGAAGTGGTAAGGAAGGAAATACTAAAGCTCCTCGAGGCAGGTATAATTTATCCCGTTGCTGATAGTCAGTGGGTAAGTCCTGTCCATTGTGTCCCTAAGAAGGGAGGTATTACTGTCGTTCCTAATGATAAATATGAATTGATCCCACAAAGAATTGTTACAGGTTATAGGATGGTAATTGATCTCCGCAAATTAAATAAAGCTACTAAAAAGGATCATTACCCTTTGCCTTTTATTGATCAAATGTTAGAAAGATTATCCAAACATACACAATTTTGCTTTCTAGATGGTTAATCTGGTTTCTCTCAAATACCTATGTCAGCAGAGGATCAAGAAAAGACCACTTTTACTTTCCCTTTCGGTACTTTTGCTTATAGACATATGCCTTCTGGTTTATGTAATGCACCTACTACCTTTCAAAGATGCATGATGGCTATATTCTCTAACTTTTGTGAAAAGATTGTTGAGGTTTTCATGGATGATTTCTCCGTTTATGGATCCTCTTTTGATGATTGCTTGAGCAACCTTGATCGAGTTTTGCAGAGATGCAAAGACACTAGTCTTGTCTTGAATTGGGAAAAGTGCCACTTTATTGTTAATGAAGGCATTGTCTTGGGGCATAAAATTTCTGAAAGAGGTATTGAAGTTGATAAAGCTAAAGTTGATGCTATTGAAAAGATGTCGTGTCCCAAGGACATTAAAGGTATAAGAAGTTTCCTTGGTCATGCCGGTTTTATAGGAGGTTCATTAAAGACTTCTCTAAAATCTCCAGGCCTCTGACTAATCTCTTACAAAAAGATATTCCTTGTGTCTTCGATGATGATTGTGTAGAGCATTTGAAATACTTAAGAAAGCTTTGATTTCTGCACCTATTGTTCAGCCACCTGATTGGAATTTACCCTTTGAAATTATGTGTGATGCTAGTGATTATGTTGTAGGTGTTGTTCTAGGACAAAGAGTTGATAAGAAACTAAATTTTATCCAATATGCTAGTAAAACTCTAGACAGTGCCCAGAGAAATTATGCTACTATTGAAAAAGAATTCTTAGCTGTTGTATTTGCTTGTGATAAGTTTAGACCTTATATTGTTGATTCTAAAGTAACTATTCACACTGATCATGCTGCTATTAAATATCTTATGGAAAAGAAAGATGCGAAACCTAGACTTATTAGATGGGTTCTCTTGCTACAAGAATTTGATTTGCATATTATTGATAGAAAGGGAGCTGAGAACCTCGTTGCAGATAACTTGTCTAGGTTAGAGAATGTTCTTGATGACCCACTACCTAATGATGATAGCTTTCCTGATGAACAATTAGATGTCATAAATGCTTCTCGTACTGCTCCATGGTATGTTGATTATGCTAATTACATTGTTGCTAAATTCATACCACCTAGTTTCACATACCAGCAAAAGAAAAAGTTTTTCTATGATTTAAGACATTACTTCTGGGATGACCCACACCTTTATAAAGAAGGAGTAGATGGTGTTTTAGACATTCTGTACCTGAGCATGAACAGGAACATATCCTACGCAAGTGTCACTCTGAGGCTTATGGAGGACACCACGCTGGAGATAGAATTGCGCATAAGGTATTGCAATCCGGTTTTTATTGGCCTACTCTCTTCAAGGATGCCCGTAAGTTTGTCTTGTCTTGTGATGAATGTCAAAGAACTGGTAATATTAGTAGACATCAAGAAATGCCTATGAATTATTCTCTTGTTATTTCACCATTTGATGTTTGGGGCTTTGATTATATGGGACCATTTCCTTCCTCTAATGGGTATACACATATTTTAGTTGTTGTTGATTACGTTACTAAGTGGGTAGAAGCTATTCCAACTAGTAGTGCTGATCATAACACCTGTATTAAGATGCTTAAAGAAGTTATTTTTCCGAGGTTTGGAGTCCCTAGATACCTAATGACTGATGGTGGTTCACATTTTATTCATGGTGCTTTTTGTAAAATGCTTGCTAAGTATGATGTTAATAATAGAATTGCATCTCCATATCACCCATAGTCTAGTGGCCAAGTAGAACTGAGTAACAGAGAGCTTAAATTGATTTTGCAAAAGACTATTAATAGATCTAGAAAGAATTGGTCCAATAAACTTGATGGTGCATTATGGGCTTATAGAACTGCATATAAAAATCCTATGGGTATGTCTCTATATAAAATGGTTTATGGAAAAGCATGTCACTTACCTCTCGAACTAGAACATAAGGCATATTGGGCCATTAAAGAGCTCAATTATGATTTCAAACATGCCGGTGAGAAGAGGTTATTTGACATTAGCTCACTTGATGAATGGAGAACTCAAGCCTATGAGAATGCCAAACTGTTTAAAGAAAAAGTTAAAAGATGGCATGTCAAAAGGATGCAAAGGCGTGAGTTTAATGTAGGTGATTATGTGTTGCTTTTCAACTCTCGTTTAAGATTTTTTGCAGGAAAACTCCTCTCTAAATGGGAAGGTCCTTACATTATCTAGGAGGTCTATCGTTCCGGTGCCATAAAAATCAACAACTTCGAAGGCACAAATCCGAAGGTGGTGAACGGTCAAAGGATCAAACATTATATCTCAGATAATCCAATAAATGTTGAAACTAATGTTATTGAAACCATAACCCCAGAGGAATACATAAGGGACACTTTACAGAATGTTTTAGACTCTGAAAAGGAATAGGTATGTGGTACGGTAAGTAAACCGACTCCAAAATAGTTCTAATAGCAATTTTTCTCCGTTTTGGAATATTTAAGAAAATAGGAAAATAAGAAGTAGTCTGGGAAGGACACGAGGCGTCCACGAGGGTGGAGGGCGCGCCCTACCCCCTGGGTGCACCCCTGCCTCATGGGGACCTCGTGTGCTCTCCGGACTCTGTTTTCTGGCATGATACTTCTTTTGGTGGGTAAAAATTCATTATATAATCTCCTGAAGGTTTTTACCACCGTATCACGCAAATATCCTCTGTTTTTGTTTCGAGCTGTTTTCTGTCAAGATTTGTCAAGGCCAGACATCATGTCGTCACACTCCTCCAACAATGAAGGCAACGATGCTTTGCTAATGAAGGTGGACCTGAAGAGAGAAAAACCCGGGGAGATCAACAAGGATGATAGGATCAAGAAGGTCATGGAGGATCAAGCTCCGGCGGCAGAAGAAGAAGACATCCTTCAACCTCATCACAACCTCTTTACCCCAACTGAGATTGAAGCTTTCAAGATGATTGAGTTAGGTTGCATACAAAACAAGTATCTCAAACGTGAAAATATTTTGTTGAAGGATCATATCATCACACTCAAGGGCATTATCCGCAAACTGGAGGAGCTCCTATGCTCGATGTGCGACTATCCATCAATACCACCACTTTCTTCACCAGCAAAGGAGACATAAACACATGGGTATGGGCACTCCCCTTGGCAACTGCCAAGCTTGGGGGAGGTGCCCCGGTATCGTATCACCATCACACTCCTATCTTTACTGTTTTACTTAGTTCGATCCTTTTAGTAACATCTTGATCTAGTAGAATAAAGTTTAGTATGATTTAGTTTTGAGTTTTGCCTTACGATCCTTCTATGTAATCGAGTCCGTGAGTTATATATAATAAATATTAGTGTTGAGTCAAGGGCTTTGCTATCTTGCTATGATCTTGAAAGAACAAAAAGAAATAAAGAGATCATATGGATCTTATGGAGAGTAATGACTTCACATATTAAGAGTATGATGAATAAAAGTTGTTGAGAGTTGACAAACATAGTTTTGGTCATCGTTGCAATTAATAGGAAGTAATAAAGAAAGAGAGGTTCTCACATATAAATATACTATGATTGTGAGCACTCTTTAAAATATGACATGCTATAGAGTTGATGTTGGACAAGGAAGACAACGTAATGGGTTATGTTTTCTTATATCCAAAATAAAGTATATTGTCATGGATCATCCAACATGTTGAGCTTTCCTTTCCCCCTCATGCTATCCAAATTCCTTGCACGAAGTAGAGATACTACTTGTGCTTCCAAATATCTTTAAACCCAGTTTTGCCATGAGAGTCCACCATACCTACCTATGGGTTGAGTAAGATCCTTCAAGCAAGTTGTCATGTTGCATGCAATAAAAATTGCTCTCTAAATATGTATGACTTATTAGTGCGGAGAAAATAAGCTTTATACGATCTTGTGATATGGAAGCAATAAAAGCGGCGGACTGCATAATAAAGGTCCGTATCACAACTGGCAATATAAAGTGATATTCTTTTGAATTAAGATTTCGCGCATCCAACCATAAAAGCACATGGCAACCTCTGCTTCCCTCTGCAAAGGGCCTATCTTTTACTTTTGTCTTATATATTATGCAAGAGTCATGGTGATCTTCACCTTTCCTTTTTATATTTTATCCTTTGGCAAGCACATTGTGTTGGAAAGATCCTGATAAATATATCCAATTGGATGTAAGTTAGCATGAACTATTATTGTTGACATTACCCTTGAGGTAAAAGGTAGGGAGGCAACACTATAAGCCCCTATCTTTCTTTGTGTCCGATTAAAACTTCATAAACATAAGTATTGCGTGAGTGTTAGCAATTGCGAAAGACTAAATGATAGGAGTATGTGGACTTGCTGAAAAGCTCTTATATTGACTCTTTCTGATGTTATGAGAAATTGCAATTGCTTCAATGACTGAGATTATAGTTTGTTAATTTTCAATGAAGTTTCTGATTCATACTTGACATTGTGAATAGATTGTTACTTTAGCATAAGAAATCATACGACAATATATATATATATATATATATATATATATATATATATATATATATAGAGGTGTCGATAAAATAAAATACGGACATATATATATATATATATATATATATATATATATATATATATATGTTGCTGTTATAAGAATGATCATGATGCCCTCATGTCCGTATTTTATTTTATCGACACCTCTATTTCTAAACATGTGGACATATTTTTCGATTTTGGCTTCCGCTTGAGAACAAGCGAGGCCTAAGCTTGGGGGAGTTGATACGTCCATTTTGCATCATGCTTTTATATTGATATTTATTGCATTATGGGCTGTTATTACACATTATGTCACAATACTCATGCCTATTCTCTCTTATTTTACAAGGTTTGCATGAAGAGGGAGAATGCCGACAGCTGGAATTCTGGGCTAGAAAAGGAGAAAATATTAGAGACCTATTCTGCACAACTGCAAAAGTCCTGAAACTCCATGAAAGTCATTTTTGGAATAAATAAAAAATATTGAGCGGAAGAAGTTCCAGAGGGGGGCCACCCACCGTCCACGAGGGTGGGGGCGCGCCCTACCCCCCGGGGCGCACCCCTGCCTCGTGGGCCCCTTGGCAGCCTTCCGGTGACCATCTTCTGCTATATGAAGTCTTTTACCCTGGAAAAAAACATAAGAAAGCTTTCAGGACGAAACACCGCCGCCACGAGGCGGAACCTTGGCGGAAGCAATCTAGGGCTCTGGCGGAGCTGTTCTGCCGGGGAAACATCCCTCCGGGAGGGGGGAATCATCACCATCGATCCTCTCATCGGGAGGGGGTGAATCTCCATCAACATCTTCACCAATATCATCTCCTCTCAAACCCTAGTTCATCTCTTGTATCAAATCTTTGTCCCAAAACCTCAGATTGGTACCTATAGGTTGCTAGTAGTGTTGATTACTCCTTGTAGTTGATGCTAGTTGGTTTATTCGGTGGAAGATGATTTGTTCAGATCCTTAATGCATATTAATACCCTCTGATTATGAACATGAATATGATTTGTGAGTAGTTACGTTTGTTCCTGAGGACATGGGAGAAGTCTTGCTAGAAGTAGTCATGTGAATTTGGTATTCGTTTGATATTTTGATGAGATGAATGTTGTCTCTCCTCTAGTGGTGTTATGTGAACGTCGACTACATGACACTTGACCATTGTTTGGGCCTAGAGGAATGCATTGGGAAGTAATAAGTAGATGATGGGTTGCTAGAGTGAGAGAAGCTTAAACCCCAGTTTATGCGTTGCTTCGTAAGGGGCTGATTTGGATCCATATGTTTCATGCTATGGTTAGGTATACCTTAATACTTCTTTTGTAGTTGCGGATGCTTGTAATAGGGGTTAATCATAAGTGGGATTCTTGTCCAAGAAAGGGCAGAACCCAAGCACCGGTCCACCCACATATCAAATTATCAAAGTAACGAACGCGAATCATATGAGCGTGAGGAAAACTAGCTTGACGATAATTCCAATGTGTCCTCGGGAGCGTTTTCCTTCATATAAGAATTTATCCAGGCTTGTCCTTTGCTACAAAAAGGATTGGGCCACCTTCGTGCACATTATTTACTTTCATTGCTTGCTACCCGTTACAAATTACCTTATCACAAAACTATCTGTTAGCGATAATTTCAGTGCTTGTAGAGAATACCTTACTAAGAACCACTGGTCATTTCCTTCTGCTCCTCGTTGGGTTCGACACTATTAATTATCGAAAGGACTATGATGCATCCCCTACACTTGTGGGTCATCATGACCACCGGCCCAGTCCCTTGCCTGCGCCCTCCCCTCGATCTCACCGCACCGCTGTGCTTGGCACCGCCCCCGGCCATCCATTCAAGCCCTGCCGACCTCCAGATCGGGCGCAAGCAGCTCCTGCGCCCCACACCCCTATGATAGACACCGATGCGCCACTTCCCTGGCGAACAGGTGGACTAGGTGCTTGATACGTCTCCAACGTATCTATAATTTTTATATTGTTCCATGCTATTATATTACCCGTTATGGATGTTTATGGGCTTGACTATACACTTTTATATCATTTTTGGGACTAACCTACTAACCGGAGGCCCAGCCCAAATTGCTGTTTTTTTGCCTATTTCAGTGTTTCGCAGAAAAGGAATATCGAACGGAGTCCAAATGGAATGAAACCTTCGGGAGAGTTATTTTTGGAACAAACGCAATCCAGGAGACTTGGAGTGGACGTCGAGAAGTAAACGAGGCGTCCACGAGGGTCCAGGGCGCGCCCCCCACCCTCGTGGGCCCCTTGTGGCTCCCCTGACCGACTTCCTTCGCCTATATATATCTACGTACCCTGAAAACATCAAGGAGCACCACGAAACCCTATTTCCACTGCCGCAACCTTCTGTACCCATGAGATCCCATCTTGGAGCCTTTTTCGGCACTCTGCCGGAGGGGGAATCGATCACGGAGGGCTTCTACATCAACACCATAGCCTCTCCGATGAGTTGTGATTAGTTTACCATATACCTTCGGGTCCATAGTTATTAGCTAGATGGCTTCTTCTCTCTCTTTTAATCTCAATACAATGTTCTCCTCGATCTTCGAGATCTATTCGATTTAACTCTTTTTGCGGTGTGTTTGTCGAGATCCGATGAATTGTGGGTTTATTACCAAGTTATCTATGAGAAATGTTTGAATCTCCTCTGAATTCTTTTATGTATGATTGGTTATCTTTGCAAGTGTCTTTGAATTATCAGTTTGGTTTGGCCTACTAGATTGATCTTTCTTGCAATGGGAGAAGTGCTTAGCTTTGGGTTCAATCTTGCGGTGTCCTTTCCCAGTGACAGCAGGGGCAGCAAGGCACGTATTGTATTGTTGCCATCAAGGATAAAAATATGGGGTTTATATCACATTGCTTGAGTTTATCCCTTTACATCATGTCATCTTGCTTAATGCGTTACTCTGTTCTTATGAACTTAATACTCTAGATGCATGCTGGATAGCGGTCTATGTGGGGAGTAATAGTAGTAGATGCAGGTAGGAGTCGGTCTACTTGTCACGGACGTGATGCCTATATACATGATCATGCCTAGATTTTCTCATAACTATGCACTTTTCTACCAATTGCTCGACAGTAATTTTTTCACCCGTCGTAATACTTATGCTATCTTGAGAGAAGCCACTAGTGAAACCTATGGCCCCGGGTCTATTTTCCATCATATAAGTTTCCGATCTACTTTATTTTGCAATCTCTATATCATAAAAATACCAAAAATATTTATCTTATCTTATTATCTCTATCAGATCTCACTTTCGCAAGTGGCCGTGAAGGGATTGACAACCCCTTTATCGCGTGGTTGCAAGGTTCTTGTTTGTTTGTGTAGGTACGAGGGACTTGCGTGTAGCCTCCTACTGGATTGATACCTTGGCTCTCAAAACTGAAGGAAATACTTACGCTACTTTGCTGCATGACCCTTTCATCTTCAAGGGAAAACCAACGCAGTGCTCAAGAGGTAGAAGTGCCCCGTGCGCCTAAGTGTGTGCTGCTTCTTTTAATTGCGGTTCGACTGACCCTGAATTGAAACCCAGGCGGGCTACTGACCTCTAGCAAAGGTGAAATAGTAAAGGGAGGAATCCTTGTGCATTTAGTATCATGAAGAAGATGCAGTAAGAAGCGCTCAACTAGTTTCTTTTGTGGGATGAATATGGTGTGAGCAGAGACGTAAGATTTGCACGAATAAGGGAAGAGGAGTACCTCTTTCTGCTGGCAGTGTTGTGTCCTCCTTCAGTTTTTCCAACGATCTTCTTGTGGTTCGCTGGAAACGAGAAGTTGTGGAGGACGGTCGAGCCTTGGATGAACCCATGGCCAAGCTGTTGAGTGTGGTGCCGTGGCCGTCTGTCGGCGGGAACCAGATCTGAGGCGGTGAACAACGGTGTAGCGGGAACACCTCCGGTGCGGTGGATTGTTGCAACAGTGGAGCGGCAGCAGTGAGGCGCATGATGGCATGGTCGGAGTGGTTCTAGTACGGTGCACGTCGGTGTCGGCGTCGTGGAGGCAGCTCTGCCTCGGCTTCAGCTGCTAAGTCCTTGAGGGCGTTGCGGTAGCAGTTGCGTTGGACGACGACGTCGGGGTACCGGCTCCGACGTGATGGAGGAGGGCGGCGGTGGATTGGACACTATGGGATGGAGGACGGAGGAGGTTGGGGTTTCGCGACTGGTGGAGAGGGTGTTTTGGCGCCCATGGAGTATGAATGGGGAAATGGAGGGAGGCGGGGAACTAAGGGGGAACAATGTTTCGGTTTGTGATGCGCTTGTTTGAAATTTGGGGAAGTTACAAACTTTGCCCCCATCTAAAATTTCGGAAATATTGCGGGTTGGGGGTAGGACGGTAATCTCAGGTGTCCCAAATGTTGGTGGGATACATTTTGGCTGAGTGCATGGGTGTTTAGGCACCCACGGCGTATGAATGCTTCTCAGAGGCGGTTGAGACTGGCATCTTGGTGAAGTTACAAACCTACCCCGGTTTAGACCTTTGGACATCACGCCGATAGGCTACACGGTCCAGAGTCAGGACAGTAATTTCCTACCACCAAACATTAGTCTCACGCGGTCTCAGGTGACCAGAGGCCTATTTGGCGCTTCGTTCAATATTTGGGAGGAGAAGCATTAACGTTTTCGGTTCTCTTGAATTGAACTTTCAGGAGTTGTCAAACTTCACAAATCTTTACTATTGAAAATCCTAAAGCTACGATTATTTTGGAATGGAGGGGGTACATTTGAATATACATTGTACATGAGTATATACTAAAAAATATGCAACTTACCTCAGTTCATGCATTGTTCCAGATATAATCTCCATGGTTGCAAAAAAAAGTTAGACATGCGGATGAATATATATAGCATGTTCAAACGCACAGCAGGGATTGATGCCCCCTTTTACATCTGATTTACAAATGCCATTATCTCGGGTTCAAATAGATGAATGCACTTCCTATGAATTTGAATCTTCGAAACCCCCTTTATGTTGAATTCGACATGTATTCTATTTCGTAGCTAGAAATTTGGAATGTATCCATGCAAGTGACAAATGTATAAAGTGCTTCACACCAACAACATGGAGTGCACTAATTAATGTTTATATATGAATTGCAAAAGCATCCATTGCCTGAATTTCAAATCGCTCTCACTCTATGGATCGATAATATGAAATAAACACATGCACATGCTTGAATTCAAGAGAGTATGGGTGTCTGATAGACCGATTTTCATCCATACGCAATTTGCAAAATTCATGATCCCATCCAAAAATAATAATGCCATTTATATTTTAGTTTAATGCATAGAACCGCCTTTTACACATAGATGCACTATGCCTCGGCCCTTTCTCACAAACGCGCTATATATCTCTCTATCTAACGCATAAGTGCACACACTTTATATGCATCGGCATTTCTCTTTCACACATGCTCACAATCTCTCAGGGGGTGTCAGGGTGTCTCACGCACATGCTCTCTCTGTATCCCTCTCTCTTTCTAACAACTATGTACCGCTCTTTTCACTAATCTCAGTTGGAAAACACTATTTCTCTCACATGCATATATACACACGCATGGTCTCTACTAGCCCTCTATACGCACATATATGTGCCTACTGTTGGATATATGCCCTAGAGGCAATAATAAAATGGTTATTATTGTATTTCCTTGTTCATGATAATTGTCTATTGTTCATGCTATAATTGTATTAACTAGAAACCGTAATACATGTGTGAATACATAGACCACAACATGTCCCTAGTGAGCCTCTAGTTGACTAGCTCGTTGATCAATAGATGGTCATGGTTTCCTGACCATGTACATTGACCATGTACATTGGATGTCATTGATAATGGGATCACATCATTAGGAGAATGATGTGATGGACAAGACCCAATCCTAAGCATAGCACAAGATCGTGTAGTTCGTTTGCTAAAAGCTTTTCTAATGTCAAGTATCATTTCCTTAGACCATGAGATTGTGAAACTCCCGGATACCGTAGGAATGCTTTGGGTGTGCCAAACGTCACAACGTAACTGGGTGTGCCAAACGTCACTACGGGTATCTCCGAAAGTGTTTGTTGGGTTGGCACGAATTCGAGACTGGGATTTGTCACTCCGTGTGATGGAGAGGTATCTCTGGCCCCACTCAGTAATGCATCATCATAATGAGCTCAATGTGACTAAGTAGTTAGTTACGGGATCATGCATTACGGAACGAGTAAAGTGACTTGCCGGTAACGAGATTGAATGAGGTATTGGGATACCGACAATCGAATCTCGGGCAAGTAACGTACCGATTGACAAAGGGAATCGTATACGGGGTTGCTTGAATCCTTGACATTATGGTTCATCCGATGAGATCATCGTGGAACATGTGGCAGCCAACATGGGTATCCAGATCCCGCTGTTGGTTATTGGCCAGAGAGCTGTCTCGGTCATGTCTGCATGATTCCCGAACCCGTAGGGTCTACACACTTAAGGTTCGGTGACGCTAGAGTTGTTATGGGAATTAGTGTGCAGTTAGAATGTTGTTCGGAGTCCCGGATGAGATCCTGGATGTTACGAGGAGTTCCGGAATGGTCCAGAGGTAAAGATTTATATATGGGAAGTCCTATTTTGGCCACCGGAAAATGTTCAGGATTTTTCGGTATTGTACCGGGAAGGTTCTAGAAGGTTCCAGAGTGGGGCCCACCTGCATGGGGGGACCCACATGAACGTGGGTAGTGGGGGCAAGCCCCCACACCCCTGGTCAAGGCGCACCAAGATCCCCCCTTAGAAGCAATAGGATCATATCCCGAAGGGATAAGATCAAGATCCCTAAAAAGGGGGGATAACAATCGGTGGGGAAGGAAATGATGGGATTTCTTTCCTCCCACCTTTGCCAACGCCCCAATGGACTGGGAGGGCAAGAAAAATGCCCCCTCCACCACTATATATAGTGGGGAGGCGCATGGGAGCTACACCCCTTGCCCCTGGCGCAGCCCTCCCCCTCTCCAACTCCACCTCCTCCTCAGTAGTGCTTGGCGAAGCCCTGCCGGAGAACT
The DNA here is from genome assembly GCF_018294505.1 of Triticum aestivum. Classification (NCBI taxonomy): domain Eukaryota; kingdom Viridiplantae; phylum Streptophyta; class Magnoliopsida; order Poales; family Poaceae; genus Triticum; species Triticum aestivum. Next base: position 518,564,358 of record NC_057810.1, read on the forward strand.
GGAAGCTGCACCACCACGCCATCGTGCTGCCAGAGATCTCCCTCAACTTCTCCTCTCCCCTTGCTGGATCAAGAAGGAGGAGACGTCACCGGGCTGTACGTGTGTTGAACGCGGAGGCGCCCTCCGTTCGGTGTTAGATCGGATCTTCCGCGATTTGAATCACCGCGAGTACTACTCCCTCATCCGCGTTCTTGTAACGCTTCCGCATCACGATCTTCAAGGGTATGAAGATGCTCATCCTCTCCCTCTCTTGTTGCTAGAATCTCCATAGATTGATCTTGGTGATGCGTAGAAAATTTTGAATTATTGCTACGTTCCCCAACACCTACGTGTCTCCCGCACGGACATTATCTTTAGGCCTTTCTCGCACACATTGCCCCCTCTACACACCTCTCTCTTAGTAGTTGGCAGATATGATTCCATCATATCATTCGGTAGGATATCCCTGACTGTTAGGCTGGATGGTAATACGAGGCAAAGTTTACCCTAGTTTGGACCCTTGCAGTTGAGGAAAAACCTACTCCTGGTACTCTATATTAGTGACAGGGGTGTGTACAGAGTACACATGAATACCAGGCATTGTGCGTGTGTGTATACTATCAACGAACTAGCCTCCAAGCTTCTATAACATACTGGGGGCCTAGGGTTACAAATCATATATAGTCGGCTTATCACCAGTGGGGATAGAGTCCTCCGCGACTATGGTAGCTTCGTGTTGTACGCCGAATCCTCCACACGGGTCTTCGTATAATGCGTCTCAGTCCAACCTATGTGGCGCAGGATGAAACCGACTCATGAGTCCTCATGTTGACCCACCACAACTAGAAATGATGTTCCCACCACACCACACACGCAATCAGCCACTAAGAAAATAAGCATATACAATAGTACAATGTTATACATGAAAGTTAATTGCATGGTGCATCCAAAAATATTTGTTCTGCATTGTGAATGTTTGTATATTCTCCTAAAATATTAGTCACGGGAAACAGAAACGAAGGGCCTATCTCTCCTTTCTCCACCGGACACCCCCTCTTTCTACACCACTTCCACGTACGCACACAAACTATCTCTCGGCCCTCTAAAAGTATGCATGCCCACGACACATTCACGCGTGACGGTCACTTTATTTCAAGCTAAAGCACTATACGGTCACTGGACTTCAGAATATGCTCATTATGGTCACCGTATACATTCTTGTGGTGATCGTACGGTATCTAGCTCACGATACGTCTCCGTATTTTCTTGATGACACTGACGGACTTTGCATTTGATGTGTGCTTCGTATTTTGTTGACGATACTTACGGTCATTGTATTTGAAGCGAAAGCACAATATGGTCATTGGACTTCAGAATAAGCTCATCACGGTCACCACATACATTTTGTCCTGCTAACCAACATGTGATTGGATGGTCAGGAGGACAGTGGTTTCTCGAGCCCACTAGGGTTAAAGTCCCGGTGCTTGCATTCATCCTGGGTTAATTTCAGTATTTTCCGGTGATGTGCATTCAGTGGGAGGAGACGTTCCACTCAACTACGAGGCACCTATGGTGACTTCGTAAAATGTCAAGATCATATGCTGGCTCACTCTCTCGAAGGTGCTCATAGGGGTAGGGTCTGTGTGTGTGTGCTTATAGCGGTGAGTGTTTGCCCGTATATATGAGCCCTTGCATCTGTACCGTGTTAAAAAAATACATGTCATGATTATACGGTCACTGGCTCACCCGTACAACTCTGTATTTTGTTCATGACACAATAAATTGACCAGTCAAACATTCCATGTGGTGCAACTAGTGTTGCACCATCGGGGCACGTAACCATGGGGCCCACCTGTCAGCCCGTATATGAAAGAAAGAAATTGTAGTTTGACTCTATACTGTGTTAATAAAATACATTTTAGCATGATCATACAGTCACTGGCTCACCATACAGCTCCGGAATTTGTTGATGACACGATCAATTGACCAGTCAAATGGTCCACATTCAGCAGCGCACATTACCATAGGGCCCACCTGTCAGCGCGTATATGAAGGACAAAACTGGTAATAAATTAGTGGTTGGTGGGTATTCGAAGTCGTGAGACCTCTGGTTGGCAGTTGCCGGTGGTGGGGGGGGGTCGCGTTGATTGGGCGATGGGGTGGGGATCGCCGAAGAAAAAGCTTGGTGCAGAGGGGGGAGAGGGATGGTCGGTGCGGCGGTGGACCGGCGGTGGGGAGTGGTTTCGGGGCGGGTGGGGCGGCATGGCGGCGCAGGCCGGCCGCGGGCAGCGGGGGCCGGCGGTTCGGCCGGTGGTGGCTGGCAGCTCAGGGGGGTGGAGTTCGATGATAAACTACATGCCCTTGATTTCATATCCAACGGCTGGAAAATCTAATGACCAGAGATGAAAAAGTCAGTCGACTGACGTGTAGCCTCACCCCGCACTACACATGCACGCATGCAGGCGTGCAACACTGACACGTACACATAACAAACACACGCATGCATGCAAGCGTGCAACACTGACATGTACACATGCACTCATGAACACACGCTCGTACGCACACATGCATGCAACACTGAAACGTACCCTTGCACGCACACAACACTCGCACGCCTGCATGCACACATCACATGACACAAGACACACGCTCAACTTATACGTGCATGCACCCTTTGTTAAGGACATGGATTATTATGGGTATTAATCAATCTTATCTGTAATAAGCAGAACATTGATGTTTGCAGCGGTCTTTATGAATCTCAACGTATCAAACGGGCTATCAACATAGTAGGCTTATGCACATGAAAAAGATGACGTCACACTCAGTGAACAATCATCGGTTTATGAAATGCCCGCTTCTGACCGTCCTGGCCCACCAAAGGTTCCTCTGTTGTGCGCTGCCTGCATTGGGTAACTGACATGCAGGCCATGTACCCAAAGAGCCCACACATCAGTGGAAGAATGGTGCAGTGTCCTACGTCAGAGTCAAGTGCGCCACTCGCTGCACGCCCAGCTGAACACGCCTCCTTGCCGCATTCAAATGCCTCCATGAAACCCGCTCATGCGGAAGCCAAGAAACCCACTCTGGACACACGTCCGTTCATGATCGGGCCGACATTAAACGCAACGCCGGCCGAGCTCCTCTCATCTGCCGTCTATTCAATCTCCTATTGAAACGAGGCCAAACGCTGGCCAAGAATCGCACACCTCCGCCGCTCCCCTATCTCCTCCTTCACCATTTTGTCCACTCTTACAATGGCTTAGCAAGAGTAGTTATTCCGCATCCAAGCCGGCTGGGTGGCCCGCCGAGCCCGCCGGATACGAGCTATGCAGCTCGTTGATCCACCTCCTTCCCCTCGCCCGACGGAGCCAGTTGCCGCCCCAAGCCGGCACGTGGTTCAGCAACTCGCCGCTCCAGGCCAGCTCGACGAGGAGTGGCACTCGGGCGTCGTTGCTGCCATCCACACCACCGCGTCATACTGCGTCTCCCGTTTCTATGGCCGAGACTCCCATGCCGGCGGCCGCGCCATGCAAGCAGCGACAGAAGCCAGGTGCATGGAGAGCGACGAGTCGGTGGCCAGCGCCTCCGCATCCGCCGCCATCATCGAGGAGAAGTAGAACATGGGAGGCCACCGCCGCTTGGGTCCCATGAAGGCCACCGCGGAGGCGACGCCGGCGTACACAGCAGGTGTCTTGCCGGATCCTTTTGTTGCGAGGACCTTTGTTGACCCCACATGGGCTCCACGGAAGCGGGGAAGCCCCCTTCCACCATCATCTTCGGCATCAGCTAATGATATCAGTTGGGTAGTGGGGAAGCGAGCTGTCCTTTGCGCTGAAGCATATGGCAGTCCGGTGATCATGCTGCCGGACATGAGGAACACAAATTGATCGGCGGGCGACCATTTAGGCCAAGTATTATATACTTGTGTTGTCCAGAACTAGCACCATGTAGTTCATTTGAATGTAATGAAATCCGTCATGTTTGTATGAAAATATGGTATTTTATATGATTTTCGTCGTTGTTTATATGAAATATTGCCGTGTTTGCGTGAATTTCATTCGGTTGGTTGAGTTGTTGTCATAATGTGTGCGACTATGATTGGATGGCGTAATTTGCGAGTCGCCGGTCGGTCTGCGGGCGGCCCGGGCGGCATGGTGGGACAAAAAAAGCACAGCTCGTGCGATCTCATCTGCAACGTGCGCGCTGGAGGATGCATAAGCTCGCGAGCCATTCCTCGTTCATCGGTGGCAAAGGCACCGGTGGACAAAAGGGTCACCAATATTTTGGCTACCCCGGGCAAGATCCAAACAGCCCCTCCCAACAAATTCAAATCCATCATTCGCCGTGGAATTTTGCCATGTGTTGTTTTCATGGACTAGCAAGATGCCCATGCATTGCACGGAACATCAAGATGCATTTTTTACAAAACACCTGTTGTGATTAACCCATGGCCTATCCAACAGAAGAGTCTTGCCATCGAGGAATTTCTTCCACCCAACCGAGTTTAAGTATGTGCGACCGTCCGTGTCCACGCGGTAAGTACATGTTGTGACGGAGCCCCTTGCAGTAAGGCGTAGTCCAGCTGAGCCTTCTTCATCAGGCTCAATACCATAACTCACAGATATGCTCTTTGCCAATTTCCGAATAAGAAAAACATATCAATTAATAAATAGCCTCGCAAATAAGTACATGTGGATTATCTACACTATTAATAGTTCCTTAGATTCTACACTAATAAGCATGTGATCAAACTCTACACTAAAACATATCATCGACTAGATTCCACACAACATACCATATCATTGGACTGTACACTAAGTATTTCATCGGATAATTTGCATTTGTAAGTATAACATACCATATCATGTCGATCAACCATGGTATTTTTCAAGCGGGTCACGAATGGCACCCCGACAAAGTCAGCACGTGGCGGAATTATGTCCCACAGGTTGGACACCTCCTCCTCGCTCAGCCTTGTTCTTTGAGCTACGATGGCTTCATGAAGTGGGTCCTCATCATCTTCATCGAGTGGGTCCTCATTATCTTCATCATCTTCATCATCTTCGTCATCTTCATCATCTTCCACCAGGTTGAGATAAATGACAGCCAGCTTGGGTCTTTCTGCTCTAAAGGAGAAGCTGATCAACTCACCACCAGTAAGACGCATGCAGGCGACGAAACGGGCCCATCCATCTCCTCCAATCTGCGACATATTGCGTCCTTTCTCGACCTCCATAGTGTACAGCCCCCGAGGAGCCTCAAATATCACAGTGTCTCCTGTCAGCTTGTTGAATTTCAACCTCACATTGCATGGGACGATCTGTGTAAAATAAGCAAAATGACACAATGCAGTAATGCCAACACTAAAAATAAAATAGTTATTACATTTCATCTAATTTCTTGCCACCGCATGACGAAAACTCGGCTGGAAGTAGATGCCAAACAGCTTGCCAGTTGCAAGGCTGCTGGCGCACCTTGACTTGCACAGTCGACATAGTGGTGGTGGTGGTGGCGCCATTTTTCCTAAAGCAATATGAGCAAAGGATTAACGATCCACTTCACAGGAAAGAAAAACAGTAGCATGTGATATTTTTGGTTCTTCCGCGAGAAGCAATTTGATGGACAATTATAATCCTAAGATCTAGTACATACTAGATGATAAGGTACCACCTACATTTTGCTAAAAAGTAACTTATTACAAAAAAACAAAAGCATCTCTACCTATCCATGTATAGAAAAAATAACAATAAAATGGTGCATACTAAATCAACTAAATGAACTAGCCTACTAAATCAACTAAATCAAAATGTTCTAAATCAATTAAATCAACTAGCCTACTAAATCAAAATGTTCTAAATCAACTAAATCAACTACCCTACTAAATCAACTAAATCATATCAACTAAATCAAAATGTTGCATATGAACTAGCCTACTAAATCAAAATGTAGCAGGGAGGAGGGAGAAGGACGGAGGAGGAAGGCGGAGCGAGGAGGGGCGGGCCGGCGGCCAGTGGAAGGAGGACGGAGGAGGAAGGTGGAGCGAGGAGGGGCCGGCCAGCGGCGAGTGGAGGGAGGACGGAGGAGGAGGCCGGTACCAAGTCCAGCAAGGAGGAGGAGGTGACGGTGGCGCAGAGGGAGGAGGGGCGACGGGGGAGGACCGGCGCGGGGATCCAGTGAGTGTGTGAGTGTGAGTGGATGGGATAGAGGAGAGGGCGGGTGGGAGATGGAATGGCTTAGCAGTAGCGCGCTATAGAGAAAGACGCTACTGCTAAACTACCTAGCAGCAGCGCCTTTCACAAAGAAGCGCTACTGCTATGTGTCAGCATGTAAAAATAGACTTCAATGTATCAAAAATACATTGATCATCAACAATCTTTTTGTGTACAATCTGATTTGTCAATATGAGTCCTCACCGGTTTAGGAACCGGTGAAGACTCATATTGCGGCCACAAATTCTACACACAGAGTTCAATGAAGACCAAGTGCTTGTCAAAGTTTGAGAAGTAACATATTTAAGGTGGTAGAAACTCTCTTTACGGAGCTAGGTGGGACTAAATTTTTGTAGTAAACTTAGCAGTAGCGCTTATCGGTGAAATGCGCTGCTACTATGCTACGTAGCAGTAGCGCTCTTCGTTATAACGCGCTGTTGCTAGAACTAGCCTCGCGGCGGCCTTGTGGGAATTATATCAGTAGCGCGTCTTTGAGCGGGCGCGCTACTGCTATATTTATATCAGTAGCGAGTTAAGCTTGAGATCGCTACTGCTAAGTAGCAACAACGCCTTATTTTAAAGCGCGCCGCTATTTAGATTCTGTGTATAGGCTTTTCCCTAGTAGTGGGGGGACGTGCACGAAGAGAAGAGGTGCACGCACGGCGCACGTACTCCCGTCTCTTTCCCAACCACACCCACACGGGTACACGGTGGAGCTCATTTTTGTACGAAAAGGCAGCCCACGTGGTAATTTGACACGTGTACTAGTTGTCCACTTGATGGAGGGAGGATCTTCTACCACGGGTGAAAAAACAAATTGCGACTTGACGCGTTATGTTAAAAAAGAGGCAAACCATGTGGGGCCTACCTTAGAGGCAAGGCTCTATACACTGGAGTACTTTTGATGTGTCCCGTCAACTCGTAGAACGAGGAGAAGCTTGCTTGGTACGCTGTCTCCCCCCGCCCACAGCCGCTGTGGCTCGCAGGACGAGGAGAAATTTTTACTACTCCCTTCGTTTACTCCTCGTCCCTACTACCTTGGTTAGAGAGATTATCATATTGTTTCGAATATATATGTCCTTTAGTACCCCCTCCATTTACTTATACAAGGCCACTATAAAAAAGTACATTTTGCATCTATACAAGGCCACAAATAGTAATCGAGACAAAAGTTACTACTCCCTCCTTTCCAGTTTATGGCTCAATTTCAAAATCTCTCCAACCAAGGTAGACGGTGAGTGGTCGAATTAATTTCTTAGTTTGCACAAGTAATTAGTACGCTCGTTTTTCTCAAGAAGTTATGTTTACCAAGGCATTAATTAGAACGAATGCATGAATGACCACTAAATTTCCATGAACTTCTACATGCACTGGTGAGTTTTCTCTTGACACTGCTTGCATCGGGTGATCTAACGCACCTCGATATCCAACATGTGATGGTACTACTACTAGTAGTAGAATTGAGACTTATAAAATGGAAAAACGAATGTTTTTTAGATGAGACCTATAAACCCTAGTGGGTACGTACTCCGTAAAATCAGATTTTCCCAAAACTAAGTCGCTCAACCTTTATTTGCTTGTTTCCCTTCCTGCCTCCTTGCCTCGAACAGACTATGCCAAACTCCCCTGCCTGCCGCGCGGGAAAAGACCTACCCTCGCCTTTTTATAGTCCGGGTTTGTATTGATGGATCGCGCGAAGCAACAAAAACCCAAGCCGTGTCTTGTACTCCTCCGTCAATGCTCCCTTTCATGAATTCTGTACTTCCTGTCGCGGACATGTGGGACATATAGCAACCGGGTCGACGTGTCAAGCACCAAATAATAGTGCAGAACAGTAGGGGGACGCACCCCAGTCGTACTGCCCTAATAGTAGTAATGAGCAATGAGATGTCAAATCACAATGCTGCACCTTCCCATATGGACGAAGCAACCATTATTTCACACTTCGATTCGCCATCATCTCAAACCACGTAGTATTGCTTCTGCCTCAACAGGGACACGCACATCGCCTTGGTACATCACGACACGTGGGATCGCATGACAGGCCATGCTCCCCCGCCGGTTGCTCGGTAAAATCACCTCATTTTTACTATACTTCCTCCATATCGATTTACATGGCATGCACGTCGTTCTAGGTTGAGAATTTAACTGGCTATATATATGATGAACAATACTCTAGCATTTAAAAAATGTATACTCCACTTTTGTACAGTAGTAGTATCGATGGATTGCGCCATGGAGCAAAACTTGAAATTAAACAAAAGGTGGTACATATAGAGAGCGCTCGTCGCTAAATTATGCATATAGTACTATTAAAAAAGCTAGTACGTGCTTAAATGGGGTGCTAAATTCTATTAAAGAAATACTAGTATGTACATAACATAGTTCTGCTGGGGGCTCAGCACAACACACCCCTCAAATTAAACTAAGCACACCTGAAATTAAACTATGCAACTAATCCAGTAGACACTACATTAGAACCACCATGAGCAACGACACTGCCACCTTACTCGGAGTCCTCGTCCACGTCCTCGACTTCGTCCTTGTCCCTCTTCCTCTTGGCCGATACTTCTTTGCTTGAACCGCACACTTGGCTCTTGCTCCTCATCCAACTCTTGTAGATATTGAAACAAAGGTAGCCATCCATTGCAGCGTAGTGGATGTGGTCTATATCTAGTACATTCCGCTGCCATGCATGACGATGATACGTGTAATGAGGTTTCTCCAGTTTACCGTACGAAGTATGAACCATGGCTCCTGCCAGGGTCAACATTGAAGGCTGACCACTGGAGGGCAGCAGCTGATTCTTCCGGAGGTCGAAGGGGTTTCTTACAACGAGGCCTATCCGTCCCAGGACTCTTTTGTCGTTCGTAAAGTCTACAGTAACGAATTTGACTAGGAGGCTCTTGAGGAAGTTCTTAAAATCCTGGCATTCAACGTCAGCATGGTATATGTGGTAGACCAAGCATAAGTCATGCACACAAACCTGGATCACAGCGGGCTTCTTCCTCTCTTCCTTCTTTAGATCCTTCTCTCATCCTAGGACTATGGTGTACTCAACATCTAGCCCAAGGACCCACTCATCATCTGAGTTTTCGAACATGCGTTTGAAGCGAGCAAGGCATCCTTTCACCATCGCGGAAGAACGGGTGTAGATGAGGTCGAACTCATCGCCGGTGATGGTTCTAACCTTGTACTCACTGCCGATCATGGAGATTTCGGATGCCATGGAATTGGGAGGAGGGTTAGGATTAGTGGAACTACCATAATGTGAAAGGACGGGATGACTAGGAGTGAACCGCTGTAATATTAAAGGACGTGCAGGGACGAGTAGGAGCAAACTGCCAGCGTGCGAATGACAGGGTAGTAGCTTTCCATTCTCCCATGATACGGGCTTCCGAGATCCCTTGGATCTGAGATCGAATGGTTGCATGGCGTGATTATAGACCTATGGGTGAATATCCTATGCTAGAGGGTTATTCTACAAATTTTCAGCAACTTAGCATGCGACCGTTCGATCTCATATCCAAGGGCTGCCAGCAGCCCGTATCATGGTCGCGCCTACCACGACCGTCGCGTCGCTCGCGCGGTCGCGCCCTTGGAGATTTAACATGGTGCGTTAGGCTATCTGATGTTGGCATCTCATATAGAGTCATCACTTAGTCACTCATACTACAACAAGATTAGCAATAAGGTTGGCTATAAGTGTATTTTTTTACTTCTCTCAATCTCTTTCTTCGTACATTAGTATTTATTGCATTTGCCCAGGAGTGACCTCTTCCAATGAAAAGGTGCTTATATGAGGTGCTAGGGGCATTAAATGGCTTAGCAAATCAAGTCCCCAACGCATATGTGCTTATTAGGTTTTTGTTGCTAAGTTTGCTTCATTTAATTAGCTATAGACTCAAAATTGTCTTTTCACCTAGGTACGCGTGCTTAGCACTGTTTCTTCCTTGGGTCACCAAACTAGTCTCTCTCTTCTTAATTAACTTGCCACATCAGACTTTATGCCTATGTGGCAACCTTAGCACCTGTAGGAGCAAGTAAGTACAATAGTGGGCTATAAGCCCGCTTTACATGGCATTTTTGCATATGTGGAGGAAAGAGGCAAGGAAAAAGTGGAGAAGTGGGCTGTCATGCAAGAGCCAGCCTCTACGTGGTGGAGAGGTGGTCAGGAATCCGGAGACTCACGCCAGTCGTAGCGCCGCAGTTAAAATGATAATGGCAAGTTAAATCATAGGGCCCCACCTATCCAGCAGTAACTCGCTGTCAAATCACACATGCCTACATTGCAGCAGCCTACTCCCTCATCTTCTTGCTTCTCTGTCGAACCGACTAGGCGGAACTTCCCTGCCTACTGAGGGAGTCCTGGATTAGGGGGTATCCGGACAGCCGGACTATATACTTTGTCCGGACTATTGGACCGTGAAGATACAAGACTCAAGACTTCGTCCCATGTCCGGTTGGGACTCTCCTTTGCATGGAAGACAAGCTTGGCGATCCGGATGTTGGATCTCCTTCTTTGTAACCGACTCTGTGTAACCCTAGCCTCCTCCGATGTCTATATAAACTGGAGGGTTTAGTCCATAGAAAGACAATCATAATCATCATAGGCTAGCTCCTAGGGTTTAGCCTCTACGATCTCGTGGTAGATCTACTCTTGTAATACTCATATCGTCAAGATCAATCAAGCAGGAAGTAGGGTATTACCTCCATTGAGAGGGCCCGAACCTGGGTAAAACATCGTGTCCCCTACCTCCTGTTACCATTAGCCTTAGACGCACAGTTCGGGACCCCCTACCCAAGATCCGCCGGTTTTCACACCGACATTGGTGCTTTCATTGAGAGTTCCTCTGTGTCGTTGCTGTAAGGCTCGATGGCTCATTCAATCATCAACAACAACATGGTCCAGGGTGAGACTTTCCTCCCCGGATAGATATCCGTGTTTGGCGGCTTCGCACTGCAGGCCAATTCGCTTGGCCATCTGGAGCAGATCGACAGCTACGCCCCTGGCCATCAGGTTAGGTTCGGAAACTTGAACTACACGGCCGATATCCGCGGAGAGTTGATCTTCGACGGATTTGGGCCTATGCTAGGAGTGCCGAACAATCACGACGAGCACGACTTAGACCTGCTGTCAGACAATATTCGGGATATCACACCTACAATAGCTCCAGACTTAAATCCGGGGCAGATCGCGTCGTCCGAGGGCGGGTGGATGGACCCCGCCCTGGAGGCTGCATACTCATCGACAGTAGAGCCGAACACAGACTCCACCCCCAAGGAAGTCTGTGTCACCGGACCCCCGTACTTGTGTCCGGCTGTAGGTTCCAAACCACGCGCCCCCGGGCCCACCAAATTCGGTTGGGCTCCGGTAATGGAGTTCACCGCTGCGGATATCTTTCAGCACTCGCCCTTCGGCGACATGCTTAACTCATTAAGGTCTCTCTCTTTGTCAGGAGACTCTTGGCCAAACTATGTCCGGATCGAGCGGGAAGCAGGCGATGAAGAAATTCGTTGCCCACCCACCACCCACTTCATAGCCACTATCGATGACGTAACATACATGCTTGACTTTGACTCCGACGACACCGATGGTATGGACGTCGGCACAGGGGACGACTTGTTACCACCACCCACGGGGCGCTAGACTGCCACCTCATCATATGATATATACATGGTGGACACGCCTAAGGAGGACAATGGCAACAAAAAGGACCCAACGGAGGATAAACCCCCCGGACAAAAGCCAAAACGATGGTGCCGACGCCGCTCTAACTCCAGTCACAGTAAAAATAGCGATAACAGCGCTAGAAAAATTGACACCCCAGTCAACTCCAAAGGCAACAACGACCATATGGACCCAGCGATGGAGTAGGATGAGCCAGGTCACGCCAAACATAGCCCGGAGCAGATGCCTGACCACAGCGATCCCGAGGGCCGAATTCCTCAACCTGCCTCGGGAGAAGAGCACAGTCTGGATGACGATGCATTCATCATCCCGGAAAAACGTTTGGAACGAGATAGCCTCCATAGAAGGCTTATGGCCACTGCAAGAGGCCTAAAGAAGCAGAAGCAAAGGCTTAAGGCCGCGCAGGAAACGCTCAACCGCAGATGGAATAAAGTGCTAGACACTGAAGAAAGATATGGCAACGATCTCCACAAAAGAGCTACCCAAAGCGCAAGTTGCTGCCAGAATTCGATGATGAGGCCATTCCGCCGAAGAACAATACGGCCAGTAGGCCAGACCAATCACTTCATGACCGCAATAGAGCAGCTACTGACGCCGCACACGATTTACATGAGCTCCTGGACAAAAAGGCCGGCGCAACCAGGTCCATCTATGGATCTAGAGGACGTGCTCCAGCGCAAGTTTATGGTCACCAAAACGATCAGGCTGATCGAATACCAGTTCGGAATCAACACCGGACACAACAACAGTCGAAAACATGCCACAACATGCCCAGATACAAAGGGGCTGCGCACCCTCTGTGCTTCACCGAAGAGGTACTGGATCACAATTTTCCACAGGGATTCAAACCTGTGAACATAGAGGCATACAACGGAATGACAGACCCCGGGGTCTGGATTGAGGATTTTATCCTTCATATCCACATGGCTCGTGGGGACGACCTCCAGGCCATCACCTTCCCCTCAAGTTGAAGGGACTAGCTCGGCACTGGTTGAAAAGCCTCCTCGAAAATTCAATCGGAAGTTGGGAGGAACTTGAGGATGCTTTTAGGGCCAATTTTCAAGGGACCTATGTCCGACCTCCGGACGCGGACGATTTAACTCACATAATTCAACAGCCCAGAGAGTCCGCCCGTAAGCTCTGGAACAGATTTCTCACTAAGAAGAATCAAATTGTCGATTGTCCGGATGCCGAAGTCCTAGCGGCTTTCAAGCACAGTATCCGAGACGAGTGGCTCGCCAGACACCTCGGCCAAGAAAAGCCGAGGACGATGGCAGCCTTAACAAGCCTTATGACCCGATTTTGCGCGGGTGAATATAGCTGGTTAGCCCGTAGAGGCACCAGCAACCCGGGCATATCCGAAATTAGGGATGGCAATGGGAAGTCACAACGCAATAAAAACAAGCATCGAAACAAGGAAGAAAGTCTGGACAACACGGCGGTCAATGCCGAATTCAGGATCTCTCAACCCAGTCAACAAAAGAAGCCATTTAAAGGCAGCAAAGAGGGACCATCCGGCCTGAACAAAGTCCTAGACAGATTGTGCCAAATTCATGGCACACCCGAAAAACCTGCGAACCACACTCACAGAGAATGCTGGGTCTTTAAGTAGGCCGGCAAGTTAAATGCCAAACACAAGGGAAGGGAAACACCAAGTGAAAGCGAGGATGAAACTCGCCGGCCGAACACTGGAGGACAGAAAAAATTCCCACCAGAGGTAAAAACAGTAAACATGATCTACGTGACTCACATACCAAAGAGAAGGCACAAACACGCGCTCAGAGATGCATATGCTATAGAGCCCATCGCCCCCAAACTCAACCCATGGTCGGCCTGCCCGATCACCTTTGATCATAGAGACCACCCGACTAGTATTCCGCACAGAGGATCGGCTGCCTTGGTGCTCGGCCCAATAATCAATGGATACCATCTCACTCGTGTCCTCATGGACGGCGGCAGTAGTCTCAATCTAATATATCAGGACACTGTCCGCAAGATGGGGATAGACCCATCCAGAATCAGCCAAAGTAACACCACCTTTAAAGGGGTGATACCAGGCGTTGAGGCCCACTGCAGGGGCTCCCTCGTATTAGAAGTGACATTCGGTTCTCTAGACAACTTCAGAAGTGAAGAATTACTCTTCACCATCGCCCCCCTCCGAAGTGGTTATCATGCATTGCTCGGAAGAACGGCCTTCGCTCGCTTCAATGCAGTACCGCACTACGCCTACCTTAAACTCAAGATGCCCGGTCCATGTGGCATCATCATCGTTAGCAGAAATACAGAGTGTTCCTTATGTGCAGAAGAGTATGCAGCGGCTCTAGCAGCTGGACACTAAACGGCCTCTCTTATAAGAACGCATGATCGGTCGTTAAGACCACGAACACGGTTAGACGAGTCCGGCGCACCATCGTCGGTAACAGCCCAGATAAACCTAAGTTGGGTGCTATACACGTAATCCCACAGAGGGCATCAGGGGCTGCAAACATGCAATAAAGCCCACCTTTTGGCTTGACCTTATTAACAAGCCAATGCCACACACTTCTACTATCCATTGATAATAACCAACTCTTCGCACGCTTACGCCATACTCTTTTACATGAGTTTTCCTTTTTACAGACACCATTCATGCGACACCCTACCAGGGCACGGCACAACAGAGACAAAGGCGCAGACGTGCAGCAGGGCCCCGCTCAAAGGTTTCTCTTTAGATTAAGCCACTGTGTAAACCTTCTTTATTGTCTCTTGTTGCTTGACATCCCATGGGTACTCAATACACCCACATGGGATATTGGCGTTATTGGCATTTCGACACGGCAGTTTAACGCACATACTTGGAAATATAGGGTTCATAATCAAGGGCGCTACCCAGCCCAGTATATGTTATAAAGTCCGAATACCTTTGGGAGTGTTCGGCGTCGTGAGTTTGGCCCTATATGCATCAGCTCCGAATCATGTCTTTGGTCAAATGTTGGGTTTGCCTGGCTCTTGGATTGCTGCCTTACATTCCGCTTCTATCGGCTAAGGCGGCCAAAGGAGAACTACTGCGATTGTGCACTGGTTATTCCGGATGAGCACCTCAGTAGAGAAAGCCAAAAACTGACTGTCATGATATAGCGAGAGACTGGTCAACCACTCGAGGACTCATCGGAATCTTTAGGATTCCTCCGCATTAACGAAGGGCCATTTCCCGGTCACGTACACACGCGCCCGTATCCGGATGCACGCGAAGGTACCAGGGGCTACATAGTAGCCCCACCGTCAAACTCCTATGGCTAAGTGAAAGTGTTAAAGCAATATAGACCGGTTGCCTAGTTCGACGTGCACTCACCTCCTTAATGGACCAAGACGTTGGATCAAGTTTGATTACGCATATTTTGCAAACACCCCCGAATTGTATGTGTGGGGGCTGAAGCCAACGACTACTAACTTTCACATTATATATACACATCAAACGTCCGCACAGGAGGCACAATAACACTTTCGGGCGGAAGTATAAACAAAGCCTCCATAATTAAAATAGAATTGTTTTTACAATTGAATGACTTGTCACTCGAACATGACACTCTTCGAGCATTGAGCCTCTATTAAACGAGCACCTTCTGTCACCTGCTCAAAATAGTGCTCAGCTGGATCCTGGCTTCCTGCCAGATTCTGTGTTGCAATGATGGTGGCTTCCATATCCGCCCAATAATTTTGAACGCGGGCAAGAGCCATCCGCGCACCCTCTATGCACGCCGACCTTTTCATGGCATCGATTCGTGATACGGAGCCAAGGAATTGTTGCACTAAACCAAAGTAATTGTCCAGCCCCGGTCCCTTCGGCCATAGATGGTCTATTACAGACCTCATTGCAAGACCGGACAACCTATGGAGCTCGGCCACAGCGGCCATCCTCTCACTCAATGGCAACGGGCACGTTGGAGCACTGAATTGCGACCAGAATAGCCTTTCTACTTCACTATCTTTTTGATCCCCAAAAAACTTGGTCGCATCAGCCGTACTTTTTGCCAGATCCGCATACGCGTCTGCAGCGCTCCAGCGCCGATCCATAGGAGCGTACTTTGGATCTAAGAACTTCATCCGCAACAAATAGGGGCTTCCAGCCGCGATTTCTCCGGCCTGTCGAAGCTCCTCCCGCGCATCCCTAATTTCAGAACGCGTCTCCTTGGCCGCATCAAGGTCCTTCTTCAGGTCAGCCGACTTCGCCTGATTCTCCTTTTCAAGGAGCTCATACCGGCCGGCAGCGTTTTTCAGCTCCATAGCCATCTTAGCTATTTTATCTTCGCTTCGGCGATGAGAAGCCTGTTCGGCTCTCAAATCTTCGGCCGCCTTTAGGGCAGCCGCATTGCTAGCCCGGGCTTGTTCCTTGGCTAGGGCAAGCTCCGCCCTCAGGGCCTCCACGGCAGCAGCTCCGCCTGCAGTCGAAGCATATCACATTAACATTATGCTCCTCTTAATAATTCCTATAAAAACAAGGAAAACAGAGCACATACTCTGTGACTCATTAAGCCGCTCGTTCACAAGCATGATGTCGGCGTCCACAACTTCAATCTGTCTCCTCAGTTCGGTGACTTCAGCGGTCCTGTCGGTCGCCGGACCCTTAGCCACTTGCGCATGAATGCAGTACGATCATTGCTTAAGAGTGTGATCCTCAGTTTGCCGCCTAGGGCTGGCAACCAGAGTCTCAGGGGCTACTATCTATATGGAGCACACCTAGCGCGTGCGCTACAACCAAGAAATTACGTATTTCATTATATACCTCAAAGCCTTTGAGCAGGCTCATAAAAGCTTCATTCAATCCGCTTGTGGCGGATGAAATCTTCTCAAGCACCATTCCCATTAATGAACGGTGATCCTTCGAGAGAGCATCTTGCTTCAGAAGGCCCGTCAGCGTGTCCGGCCGGTCGCCGCACTGTGCTGGACCCTTCTTATTGCCCCCCCGTGGGAGCCGAACGCTCTGGGCTCAGGGCGGCCGAAGTATTAGCTTCTGGCCTCGGCGAATCTGGACTCCTCCTGACGACACCTCGGGGTCGCCTGCCCCATGAGGCGGAGAGGCAGGTGGGGTTTCACTCTCCATCATCTCCGGAAGAAGATCCTCCGAAGACGAACTCTGTCGAGAAGAGCAGCTAGCCAGAGTGCAAAGAATGGATCCTGGTTATTGTTCTCGTAGGAGGAAGCAGTAGCTTTGTATTTACGATTAACTTACAGCTCGGCTGAGGGATGGACCGTTTGCGGGCATGGCGCAGTGAGGACGCCCTCCGGGGCAGGGCCCCCTGGTGAAGTTTTCTTCTCTTGTCTAGGCACCTCCATCTCCAAGTCTTCGGAGGCGGCCCTCTTCTTCCCGCGAGGGGAGGAGACCATAGATTCCCCTCCCCGACTATCCTCCTTCATGGAGATAGTAATTCCCCCAATTTGGATGTGCAATGTGTGAAGCTGTTCTTCTCTGTTCTTCCCTTCGTCTTTCCCCGAGGGCACTTGACTTAGCACACGACTAAGCATCCTGGCTATGGCAGGACTAGGCGAGCCTTCGGGAAGCGGTGCTGGACACTGATTCTCTCCGCCTTGCTGAGCCAATCCTTGCCGCGGATGGTTTTCAGAATAATCTTATGATGAATATAAATGAGGTGTTCGGTTTCTTGGTTACTTACTTGGGTATCTGGGCGGTTGCAGCTCAGGCCCGCATCCTCGATGGTGTCCGGACACTTTACTTGTGGTCCGAAGAATAACTTACACATCCCTTCGAGCGTCATGCCGAAGAAGTGCTGAATAGTTCATGGACCTTCCAGGTTGAACTCCCACATCCGGAGTGGTCGACGTTTGCACGGCAAGATCCGTCGGACTAGCATTACCTGAATTACGCTGACAAGACTGATGTCCCTCTCGAGAAGCTCCCGAATGCGGCTCTGCAATGTCGGTACGTCATTAGCAGGCCCCCAATCTAGTCCCACGTTGGCCCACGACGCCAGTTGAGGCGGAGGGCCCGAGCGGAAGTTGGGGGCAGCCACCCACTTGGTGCCTCTGGGAGCCGTGACGCAGAACCACCTCCGCTGCCATATATCAGACACCTCCGTAAAGAAGCCCTCTGGCCATGGGGCGTCGACATTTCTGCTTATTGCAGCGCCTCCGCACTACGCGTGTTGCCCCTCAATCACCTTCGCCTTTACATTGAAGGTCTTGAGCCATAAGCTGAAGTGCGGGGTGATGTGGAGGAAGGCTTCGCACACGACGATAAACGACGAGATGTGAAGGATGGAGTCCGGAGCTAGATCATGAAAATCTAGCCCGTAATAGAACATGAGCCCTCTCACGAAGGGATCGAGGGTGAAGCCTAAGCCACGGAGGAAGTGAGAAACAAATACGATGCTTTCGTTGGGCTCGAGAGTAGGGATGACCTGGCCTGTAGTAGGAAGCCTGTGCTTGATGTCGGCGCTCAGATATCTAACCTCCCTAAGCTTCGCAATGTCTTCCTCTGTGACAGAGGAGGCCATCCACCGGCCTTGAAGGTTGGATCTGGACATGATTGAAGATGCGAAGTGCCTAGGCTTGGGGTTCAGGTGTTGGAACTCGAGATGCGGAAAGGCACAAGCGTGGTAGGAAAGAGGGATAGGCCTCGGCCCCTCTATAAAGGGGGTGAATATCAAGCGTCCTCAGCATAACCACTTGGGACTTGCCTAAAAACATGGAGTCATACCAACAGGCGTAGTGGGGTTACCCGCACCTGTATTGATGGGAACCCCGCAATAAGGGGAACACGATCTCTGCTTCGACGAGGCATGCCAATAAAACCGCCTTGTAGTGTGTGTCGTGGCAGGCCGAGAAAAACCGGTTCATATTAAACCAGGCCGCGGCGTAAGGGCACACTGTGAAAAATTGTCAGCAGATTAAATTTCTAAAGTGTTATGCTCTCTACGGTGGTGTGTGGAAATTATCTCACAGAGCCGGACACGATCCTTAATCTACTTTGGAGTATTTGGAGAAGGAACCCGCCTTGCAATGCCGAAGACAATCTGCGCACCGGACTCATCATCATTGAAGCCTGGTTCAGGGGCTACTGAGGGAGTCCTGGATTAGGGGGTATCCGGATAGCCGGACTATGTACTTTGTTCAGACTGTTGGACTGTGAAGATACAAGACTCAAGACTTCGCCCCGTGTCCGGGTGGGACTCTCCTTTGCGTGGAAGACAAGCTTCGTGATCCGGATGTTAGATCTCCTTCTTTGTAACCGACTCTGTGTAACCCTAGCCACCTCCGTGTCTATATAAACCGGAGGATTTAGTCCGTAGAAGGACAATCATAATCATCATAGGCTAGCTCCTAGGGTTTAGCCTCTACGATCTCGTGGTAGATCTACTCTTGTAATACTCATATCATCAAGATCAATCAAGCAGGAAGTAGGGTATTACCTCCATTGAGAGGGCCTGAACCTGGGTAAAACATCATGTCCCCTGCCTCCTATTACCATTAGCCTTAGATGCACAGTTCGGGACCCCCTACCCGAGATCCGCCGGTTTTGACACCGACACCTACCGCGCAAGAAAAGCCCCGCCCTCGACTTTTAAATACTCCCTCCATCTAGGTGAGCAAGGAGGAGGGGAAAACAAGAGACCTTAATCTTTATTTGCTAATTAATAGCATCGCATGCAATGAACTAACCACTGCATGTCGTGTTTGGTAGTCTCAAGTCATTAAAAGCATGCACACCCCTCGTCTCTTATTGGTTGATATATGAAGAAACAAGAAACAAGGTAGAAGTTAATGCACTGCGCCTATGTGTTTTGGGATTATTTGGTTTTCGTAAGATGACTTACACACCTAGACGGAGGGAGTATATGTTTAGAAACTACATTCACTTAAAAATCCAATGATATACTTTTTGTGACATAGTAACTCATATTTAGTTAGTCAAATGGATGACCTAGAACTACATGCACGCACTATAAACCGAGACGCCTAAAAAACGAGACGGAGAGGGTAGTTCCGTACATATCTTTTTAGATCAATATAGTCGGGATTCACCAAGGAGCAAAACCAAGTGGTAGGTTGCTCCTGTCGTGTTGGCGTAGCAACTCAAGCAGGGTCGGTCCGCACACGAAATGGCGACACACTTAACAGGACCCCTTTGGCCGACATGTGGCTCATCCACCATCTTGTTCCACGTGTGATGCACCAAATTACAATTCGGAGCAGCGGTTGGAATTGGAGGCACCCCGGTCGTAGCGCTGTAGTAGTAGAAAATGAGCGATGAGGGGTCAAATCACAAAGCCCCACCTTTCCCACATTAAGTTGGATCGAGGAAGCAACCATCATTTCACTCTAGGGCGCAAGAGCATAAAGAAAAGAGAAAACCAATGATGCGTGCGGCAGCTACCTACACTACAAAAAAAGACACATCCGTGACATTTTGGGCCGAACAAAATTTTATTCTGTCATACATATGACACTTCTATGATGATAATTGTGACAAAACCCGGTATCATCATATATATGGTGGGCTCCTACTTCTATGACAAAAAGTCATGACAGAAAATGGGCTTTTCATCCTGGGCGGGCCGGAGACGCAGCTGCATGACATTATTTGGGCCGTCCATGACAGAAAAAAAACCATGGTAGAAGCGAGGGGGAGGAAAATTTCAGGGAGTTGCCGGTTACGGTGGGAGGTCGGGGGCCGAGCGATGCACGTTTCTCTCGTACACGTACGCGCGTGTGTGCGAGGCGTTGGATCTAACTGAACCCGAGCGAGGCGTTGGGCTCTAACTGAACCCGAGCGATTGCACTTCAGGCTATGCATTACTGAACCCGAGCGATCGATCGAGCGATTCCTTCGCTACTGCTGCTAACTGAAGCCGATCGATTGGATGAATAGTGAGCGTTGTGGGGGGGTGGATGAACAGTGAGCGGTGGCGTTACTTGTGGATGAACAGGACCCCGTGGTGTGGAAGGCTGGATGAACAATAGACGGTGGAGGGGTGGCCGTGGAGGGGTGGTTGAACAGGACCCCATGGTGTGGAGGGATGGATGAATAGTAGACGATGGAGGGCTGGATGGACAGTAGACGGTGGAGGGGTGGTTGAACAGTAGCCGATGGTGTAGCGCGCGGTGGAGGCTGGATGAACAGGAGCCCGTGGAGGCTGGAGGAGGTCGACGGTGGAGATCAACAGTATCCCGTGGAGTCCCGTTTTGCGGTACGCCAGACCCCTTCCGATGAACAGGACCCTCGTTTCGACCGTAGGAGGTCTGTTTCGTCCGTTTTGCGGTACGCCACCCCTCCCGATCAACAGGACCCCCGTTTCGACCGTAGGAGGTCCGTTTCCTCGGTTTTGCGGTACGCCACACCCCTCCCGATCAACAGGACCCCGTTCCGAACATGGCCGGTCGAACACAAGGCCGTTTCCTCCATTCTGCGGTATGCCAGGCCTCGTTTCCATCGCCTGTTCCGTCCAGGCCGGTTGGCTCCCACGTGTTCTGTTGCCTCCCGATGAACACGACACATTCTGTTGCCTCCCCATGAACACGACGCATTCCGTTGCCTCCCCATGAACACGACGCATTCCGTTGCCTCCCCATGAACACGACGACGACGCTGTTTCTCCGTTCCGACCCAGCCATGTACGTATGCGCGAGTAGGCGTTCGAGACCCTTCCCGTATGTATGTACGTTGCCGTATTTTCTTTCTTGCACCCTCGCTGCTGTTACATGATACGTGCGCGCCTCTACTACGACACGTGCGCGCCTCTACATCCACCAGTATATATGTACGTACACGTTTGCGACCAGAATGACAACACTACGTACGCTTTGACCAGGTGGGTCCCGACTGTCAGGCACTTCCTTGCGTGCGAAGATGTAGCTGGTGGGTCCCAGCAGTCAGGGGGTGAATCGTTTTTTTTTGCCCGAACGCACTTCCTTGCGTGCGAAGGTGTCGCTGGTGGGTCCCAGCGTTCAGGGGGGCGAATCATTTTGTTGTTTTCCCGGACGCACTTCCTTGCGTGCGAAGATGTAGCTGGTGGGTCCCAGCAGTTAGGGGGAAACGTTTTTTTCACGAAATACAGTGGCCCGTCCGATGGGTCCCAGCTGTCAGGTGGAGGAATCATTATTTTCCGTGTAATAAGGAGGCACTTCCTTGCTGCGGCCGTGGACCCAGCTGTCATCCTCTCCATGTATAGTCCACGTCCAATGGAAGTCGTTCCTTGACCATGTTGACCACGCCGCGCCGAGAGCACCAGGGCGGTGGACGATGGTGAGGCCTAGGAAGGGGACGACGGGGAGCCGGGGAAGACGCGGCAGTGGATGCCCGCGCAGAGAGGAGTACGAGGGTTCACTGGTCCGGCTGCGGTGTGAGGCTGCCGTCGCCGCAGGGCCTGGCCAGCGGTGGGAATAGTAGTGGGCAGTGAGGCCTGTGTGGCGGCATAGCTGACCATGGGATGCAGGAGCATGCAGCACGACCAACGCTGCTTTGGGCGGCTGGAGCAAGAAGACCAGAGGTTGAAGAAGCACTACGGCCGTTGGATGGACATCATATGGTCAGTGGAGCTAGAATCGTTCATATTGACTAAAGTTGACAAAGGCCCCCGTCCCAGTCAACTTAGTAGGCCCACAAGTCAGCCGCCCACCATGGTGGGTCCTAGCTAGCAGGGGGAGTATTCATTTTTTGTGCATAATAAGGAGGCACTTCCGGTGGGTCCGAACTGACGGCGGGGGGGGGGGGGGGCATTTTTTCGCAAAATACGCTGGCCCGTCCGGTGGGTCCCAGCAGTCAGGGGGGAAACATTTTTTCACGAAATAAGGTGGCCCGTCCGATGGGTCCCTGCTGTCATGTGGAGGAATAATTATTTTGCGCGTAATAAGGAGGCACTTCCTTGTGGCAGCCTGGACCTAGCTGTCAGCCTCTCCACGTACAATACTCTTCCGATGGAAGTCGGTCATTGACCGTGTTGACCACACCGCGCCTAGAGCACCAGGGCGGTGGTCTGGACGACGGCAAGGTCTAGGAAGGGGACGACGTGGAGCCGGGGAAGACGCAGCAGTGGAAGCCCGTGCGGAGAGGATTACGAGGGTTCACTGGTTCGGCTGTGGTGTGAGGCTGCCATCGCCGCAGAATAACAGGGGGTGTGGGTGAGTAGAGGGATGGCCTGGCCAACGTTTGGAGTAGTACGGGGCGGTGAGGCCTCCGCGGCATCACAGCCAGCCACGGGAGGCAGGAGCACGCGACACAATCGACGCTGCTTTGGGCGGCTGGAGCAAGAAGACCAGAGGTTGAAGAAGCACTACGGCCGTTGGATGGACATCGTACGATCACTGCAGCTAGAATCGTTTATATTGACTAAGTTGACAAAGCCCTTGGTACGCGTCAACTTAGTAGGCCCACAACTTGGATTTGGCAGAAAACATATAGCCCATTTGCGATTTGTAAGAATGTACATCCCATTTTTTAATTCTAATGGAATTTACTACAGCCCATTTACAGTTTGTTAAAAGTACAGCCCAACTTCTAGCTAGGACAACGATTAATAATTTCAAACAACCGCTCAAAACAGAATTAAATTCCCACATTTTGATGGGATCCGAAATATTTTTATCCGAAACTTCTAGTCAGGTTAAATATAATTTCAAAATAAAGTTGTATTACATTAAAATCCAACGAAATATTGCGCGTGCAACAAGTAATGAAATTAAAATTTCCAAATTCCAAAAATAATATATTTTTCAAACTAATTACGTGTTTGGTGCATAGTAATTGCCCAATTATTATAATTACATCCCATTTATAATTTCTTAAAGTCCATTTTCTTGTTAAGCCTAATGCATACCTCCTAGGAAACTTTGCAGCCCAGCGGGGCGGATAACAAGTTGACCCGGATATCGTGTACAACCGTCGGCCCAGTTGCATTGCTGATGTTGAAAAAAAAGGCTTGTCTAGTACAATACAACCTAACATGGTTACTTAGCTCACATTCAGCGACGCCGGAAAGGCCCAAACAAGGCTTCTGTACAACTTTTTGAATTCACTGAGCTCAATTAATAACTTAAGAAAAAAGTTAGATTACAGTGGAAGCTAATTAAAAGCTGTCACGAGCATATAAATAATTCAACGGGTCCCACTTGTGCGTGTGCGTGTGTGCGTCCGTGCGTGTGTGTGTGTGTGTGAGAGAGAGAGAGAGAGAGAGAGAGATAGAGAGAGAGACCCATCGGTCGATGCTCGTAAATACATCTTTCAGCCATATGCATTGTTGATGTTCAGTAAAAACTTATATAGTTGACGCAATCATATAGAACATCATAGCACACTGAACTTGCATACAAAAATTTCATGCAGGCGGCACAATCAGGGGGCACATACGGGAAGGGCTATGTTGAAACCAACGAAGTCGTACATAATGGTTCATCTTCTTTATAAATGACAGGGAAATATCTTGAAAGTTGTGCAAAGAAAACAGACAGACAACACAATAAGTTCTGCTAGCACATTAAGTTGACATACAACCCTTTATAAAAAAAGTTTAGGTACAAAATTAGAACAGGTCACAATCAAATGTACTGGCACATCAGTGCTTCAGACCCATAGCTCGGATTTAACTAGTACTATCTGACAAGATTCAGTTGTTACCTCAAATTAGAGCACATCCAGGCAGCCAACCCTGCCTCTTCTCCCAAAGAAGCAGTGGCCTCCGCCATGCGATGTAGTAGGCCCTGTGCCATCCATCGTTCCGAGCAACACGGGGAAAGTCTGACGTTGACTCATGTAATGGACGTCGTCGATGGACCCTGGCACCAGCGGCGGCGGCAGGACTTCGATTGATGGATTGACCACTTCTTCGACATGCACGAACACTCGATACAGGTACATCCCTAACGTGGTCCGCGGCGGCCTTGGTGGTGACGAATAGTATAACCCCGGTTCCTGCACCGGTATCTCAACACCAATCACCTTCGGTATGGTGGACGGCTTCTTCATCCATGCCATAACCGTCAGAGCCTAGCTGTCTGGAGGAACAAACATACTTACGAGCTCACCTCCAAGGTCGTTGATAAGCTCGTTCATGGACTCGCTGTTCCAAGCACGTGGAGGCATGCCGTGGAAGGTAAGCTTTGTTAAAAACTCAAGCTTAGAGGGCACCGAGCCCCATCCTGGGTGCCACCGATCAAAGCTCACCAGCGCGCCATCGCAGAACAAACGCCAGGAAGATTCGAACACACGACTGCAGTCGAAAGTTGTCCTGAACCTAACAAAGAAATCAGCCGGTGGCGGACAGACTTCGACGAGCAAGTCACTTATTTGGATGTCGTGCGCAATGCCAAGAGCTTTGACAAGGTCGTCCGGCGAGACGGGAGGCCGGTCCCTGTTGATGGTTACCATCAGCACTTTGCCAGCAAATTGGTCGTCAAGCGCCGCCATGCCACTGTTGAGCGACAGCACACAGCGACTGAAGGCAGGACGAACCTCTGGATCTCCGGCTCGGAGATCCGCGTTGACCGGCGACATGATAGTGCGCTTGAGTACATGGAGTATAGGAGGGGGATTTGGGGGAACTGGAGTAGGAATCGAGATTCCAGAGGTGGGGGAGGGGCGGGAGACTGGGAATGAAAAGGTAGCATGAATTTCGAGCACGCGCCAATATGCTCTCGGCGCGCAAGCGCACGAAAACACCGGTGGTGCCCACATGTCGGCCTAAGAGTCCCTATTCTTTCTTTTTTGGAGAGCCCGACCTTTTTTTCAGGATCTATTGAGAGCCCGACCCGAGAGTCATAATTGACCTGTTTGGCATTGCGTTACTACTCGGCCCATATTCAACGACACCTCACCGGCCCAAACAAGTGTACATCATCGAAAAGACAGTGAGCTCAAATTATATAACTTGAAAAAAGGAGATATACTCTGAACACTGGAGAATGGTGATGCCCTCATTTAGCCCACCAGTAGTTCGAGACAATAAACAGTTCGAAACAACGATATATACAACATTCAAACATTGACTAGTGACTACTACTGACATAAACAGCAAGAGATGATAGTTCATAAGAAGTCTTGCTACACCACCAAAACACACCCATCTGCAGCGCTCGGACTCTCGTGATCTAGACAAGAATGACATTCTAAATAGAAGCAATTATTACATAGAAAGAGTGACATAGACGAGGATGACCAAATAACAAGGAATATGCATAACAAAAGAAAGAACTACCCATTGATACGTCTCCAACGTATCTATAATTTTTTATTGTTCCATGCTATTATATTACCCCTTTTGGATGTTTATGGGCTTTATTTTACACATTTATATCATTTTTGGGACTAACCTACTAACCGGAGGCCTAGCCTGTATTGCTGTTTTTTTTTGCCAGTTTCAGTATTTCGAAGAAAAGGGATATCAAACGGAATCCAAACAGAATGAAACCTTCGGGAGCATGATTTTTGGAAAGAACGTGATCCGGAGGACTTGGAGTGCAAGTCAAGAACAGCCGAGGCTCCCA